>NC_073695.1:182077485-182247790 GCF_029784165.1 Wyeomyia smithii
AAGAAGAAAAGAAATACTTTGTAGCGTTCCATATCACATCACGTAACAGCTTTAACTCACATCATGTGACCAGTACGAGTAATCATAATTAAATCGTTTGACCGACTCGCTGGTTCCCGGTGGCACCTTTGGATTCGTGATGCAAGTCGTATTGCCAGTCATTTCAATAATACATTTAGATTCGCGACCAATTTCGCGTGAGTTGAAGGGTCGCACTCGGACCGCCACCTTCACGGACGACATGACGGCGAGAGGCCCCCTAGGCCTGATGGGACGCCTTTACTGTGCTGCAATAGAGAACGATAGCAACCAATTAGCTATCCGGAGGAATATTTAACATTAGTAAGGGGATTGTTTGCTGAATATTTTCCACCATCGGATCGTAATCAATTTAGAACTTTTCAACGGGCTTTTACGTTGATATTGAAAAGGCCATTTACGATTTTCTTTCTACTATGTAGATTCTCTCTGCTCCAACGATATTGAGATTTTTTGTATTTTAATTCCCTTCGGCGAAAACGTTTCCCACCAAATTAGACGTGATTGCGTAGCAAACGGCCTGGGAGAAAAGTGAAGTCCTCTGCTATGATAGTTCCTGAAAGGCATAAATAAACTGTACTGGCGGCAGTGAAGATGGTATCGAGAAATTCGATCCCGCCAACGATATCTAGCCTAACCACAATGCTTTTGTTTGTGATCCATTAATCCGCCCTATGTTTGAACAAGTCGTTTTTCGCCAGACAAACTGGAATCGATTTTGCTGTATCGGATTACTATTCTAAAATATCGCAAACTGTTTGCCATTGACCGACGATGAATTTTTGACTGGAAAAGAATGACGATAGCTAGTGTCGGTAATTCATTTCCAGTCTATAGCGAAAAGATTTTCTTAACAAAAAATATTTTCATCGCATTTTCTGCTAATTAATTTCATCCATTTTATCAACTAGTAATGCTAAATTGTCTACATAAAACTAACGATAACGATTACTTCAATTAGAAAACTTCAGAGTTCTGTTATAACGAAGTATACGCATTTCCATTTGAAAAGATTTTAGCTGACCTTAGCTCTACGTGATAAGTTGACTGTAGTTCAGATATTAAACTAAGAAGAATCCCATTTTCTCTTAAAATTGAAAAATAATTTACATTTCAAATATGAAGCTTATAAGCCCCTGAAGCAAACACCACACGACCCTTTCATACCTCCACGAGTCCTTGAACAGGAAAACTCTTGCTGTGCGACATGTGCTATTTGCTTTTTACTGCTCGCCACTGAAACCGCAACGGAATTGCGACTCGAAATTTTCCGTATGGAAATCAGTATTGCATATTCAGACAGGAGCAGTCCTTATGAACCACATCGTTTCTGTAATATTATATTATGAACCACAGCGCCCCTCCCCACTGAAGGCAACCAGAGTGTGTAGAGTGAAAGGACAAGAATGTGACATTTAACATTTTATCCAGTTAGTAAAGAGAAGGATTTGAATGATAGACAAAATTTAAGGTGAAACGGTGTTGAATCCACAAATGGCTGACTTCGAGCCTCCACTTCGAATGTCCAAAAGCACAATACTCGGAAACTGTTAATGCGTTCCCTGTAAAAACGCTATTTTATGTTTACTTTACCACAGCAAACATAAAATAGCGTTTTTACAGGTGACGAAATAACTATTACCAAGTCTTATATCTTAATATTCAAAGTGGTGGCTCGAAATCGGCCTTTTGTGGATTCAACACCGTTTTACCTTAAGACGTAGTAGACGCTGATATTTGTCGATGTGTTATCACTGTAATGATCACAATTGACCTCTCATGTTGCACGAAGCATTGAAAATACAGTATTCACTTATCAACAATGTATAACGAAAACCTTTTTAAAATGATTGTGTTTAACGTACATCAGAGTATAACTATCTTTCAAAGGTTAAAATCATATTCGAGTTCCAAAGCAACTCTAGCTGAAATTTGGATATTATTTGGCAATTTTTAACGCATATCGCAATACAATTCGCATTTGGGAATGCTTAGAAGTCGCATGAAACATCATATAACACAAACATTACAAAACCTATTCAATAAATTCATAAAACATATACCGCGAAAGCTAATGGTACTGCGATGAAAAAAAAACCTTGCTTGGCAAACTAAGAATTTTCTACGGATGAAAAAAGTGTCAGGAACTATTTTTTAGTAGGAAGGTATGTATTTTACTCTATTTATTATGGCTCAGGAACCTTTTGTATGGAAAATTTTCAATGAACTAGTTGTAGGTTAGTAAAAATGTATGATCAATATTACACAATCCACTCTATGATAGTTTAAATATTGGGATTCAGCAGTTTTTTTTCGTGAATGTAACGAGATGATGTGTAATATTTATCGTACATTTCTTTGAATTGATAATTTGCAGGAAAACCACGAATGACCTACGAAAAAGGCATATCGTCACAAACAATTCAAAATTTTAAACTCAAATTTGAAATATTTGGAAAAAACGATACCTCCAGAAAGTTGATTACAATTAAAAATGTTTTCTTTTGATGCATATTTGGTTACAAAGGCTACAAGTCCCTTCAACTCGGTCTTAGATATTTTTTATGCAAATCTGGACAATATTACTAATATGTCTGGACAAGTTCAGCAATGCTGTACAGTCCGCTGGTTGGTCTGTCTGCTGTGAAACGCTGGGATCGAATGAATTGCCTGCTCAGCTTTGCTGCGCTAAAATCAGCTGCTGTTCTAGCGGCTGCGGGTTGAGTCCAGTAAGAGTCAACGTCAACAATACAAATACAGACACAAATATTACTGTAAGTTAAATTTCTGGTAGGCGCGGCTTGTGCACTAGAGCGAGTAAAACAATAACAACGAATCGTCTATAAAGTCAGATCGGTTGTATACTTAGACATGTTTTAGATATCAATCCTGGAATGAAAGTTTGCATAAATTTGATTCATCCCTCTTAACAGTAATACCCTCTCACTTTGAATAGTGCGAATTCGTTCTCGTTGTTCTCTTAATGAAAAAATAAATACTAGAACATAACTTCTGATATTTGTCCATGCGTTAACAGTGTAATGACCGCTCATTCATTCTTACGTTGCACAAAGCATCGAAAATAGTGACCACTCATTAACATTAACATCAAAGTATAATTATTAGGGCGGCAATAACTGTATTGGAAAAAATCTTCATCATGGAGCGAGTTGTGAGTCATTTTAAAAGTTAATTCTGAACGAACATTCTAGGAGAGAGGTGCGGGCCGTTGGCCTACAGTGTTCCAGGCCGAAATATTTGCAATTTATGAATGTGCACAAGTCTGTTTGGCTAGGAAATACAGGCATGCTAACATATGCATTTTTTCTGATAGCCAAGCAGCACTTAAAGCACTAAAAGCCTTCACATGTACCTCTAAGCTAGTATGGGAGTGCATCCTTTCACTGAAACAACTGGCAGAAAGGAACCAAGTATGTTTATACTGGGTTCCTGGTCACTGCGGAGTGGAAGGCAATGAAAAAGCCGATACGTTAGCTAGATAGGGGTCATGTACCGATTTCATTGGCCCAGAACCGTTCTGTGGGGTGTCATCAAGCGCCTTGAAAGCAGAATTGAAAACCTGGGAACATAGGACAATACAAGAGAACTGGAGATGCTCAGTAGGGCTACGCCAGTCTAAACGCTTCATAAAACCAAGCGTCAAAAAAAGCCAGCAATTGCTTAGTTTAAATAAAAAGGGACTAAGGACAATTACCGGACTGTTTACAGGACACTGTCCAAGTAAGCATCACCTGAAACAAATTGGTCAGTCAGATGACGAAATTTGTCGTCTCTGCGGGTTCGAATGTGAAACCGCAGAACATTTGCTCTGCCACTGCAGTGCACTAATACAGCGCAGAATAAGAGCCTTTGGAAAAGGAACTTTGGAGCCTTTTGAGGTCTGGTTTGCGAGTCCTAATGAGGTAATACATTTCATACGAAATACAGTGCCTAATTGGGAGAAAGGGTGCGATAGGACAACGACGATCACTTCCATCAATAGTGATATGTCTGCCACGAGAACCTAGACTAAAGAAGAGGTATACCACAAAAGATCAAAATAATGGTCGCAGTGGTCCATATCTTACAAAAAAAAAGGAGAGAGGTGCAAATTAAAATACCGGAACTATCGAGAGCGTCACGGAAATTGTCCAATTTCCAGTGCTTATAACTCAGTCAGTTTTGAACGGATTTCTCTCACTCGGGCATTAATCTATTGGGAAGCGTTTACCAAAGAACGCAACGTTATGAGTTTTTAACTATTAGACTATAGAAAAATGTAGAGCCTTGTTTCAAGCGCAACTTTCGACACCAGATAAGATTTTCAACTGCAAGATTGTGACTTCCGGTTTTTGAAAAATATGTTCAAACTTAATATGAGTATTTTTGGAATACAGATGATACACAGCGGCCGAAAACCAACTCCAGACGCCATTTTGAAAGTCAACATGGTAACGTCCGGTTTCTGGAAAACACTCTGAAAAGACCAAATACCAGCTAATAAAAACATTTTCGAAATCGAGACGATGCCCAAGAGCCAGGAATCGGATCCAACCGCCATTTTTAAATTCATGGTTTCAACTTTTTAGTCCCCGAAAATCAAAAAAGCAGCCCTTTGTGCTACATTTCGATTCAGAGCTTGACCTTCTGTTTTGTTATGCACAGGCTTCGCAGCCAACTGTTTAGTGTACAGGAGTCGAGTGTCGAGTGAAGACTCGAACCTACGACGACTGTTTGTTTGGCCAGCATCCCATCTCGAGACCAATTGGAAGGATCCAGAAATCAGCATTACACAACAAAATACTTCCTAACATGGGTATTTAGAGTTCAGAGATCGATTCGAGGCGCCATTTTGAAATACAAATGAAAACTACCGGTTCACGGAAAACAGCCTAAAACGAATAAATATTAATTTTCCGGAATCAAATGCTATCCATAGACCGAATATCTACTTCAAACGCCAATTGGAAGCTTATGGAGGTTTTCCAGTTTCCGTAAAAAACCTAAATTACCAAACAAATCCCTAATCTAGATAAACATTTCAAAAGGTCCTATCCTAGTAATATGGGTATTTTCTGCAATAAGAGCGATTCCCAGAGATTGAAAACTGGCTCCACATATATTTTCAAAATCTAAGATGGTGACTTCCGGTTTACGGAAACCATTTTGAAATGATCAACCAATATAGGTATTTCCGTAATGGAAATGATGCACAAAAACCAAAAATCGACCCTGAAATGGCCGAAAACCCTCTAATATAATTATATCAGGAATTGGGATGATATCCAAAGGTCGTACATGTTGACATGTTGACATGGGAGAATATATACTAAAAAATTTTTTCAATTATTAAAATTATCGATCATGACTACGCTGAGAAATGTGTTAACTAAGAGATTTTTTTCCAGATGTTTAGAGAAAAGCTAAGTTTCGGGGTATTTTTGGCTATTCATTAAGGTATATTTCAAACTGTATTTTGCATGTCGTGGGCTACGTTTATCTCAACATCGTTTATCTCAACATCTGAATCGATTTGGCTGAATTTTTTTTGCATGTAAAAATCGATTGTCTTACTTGTTACATAGCCGTTTTTCGAGATTTTATTTTTTCAATGTTTTATGAATTTTTAAAGTTTTTTTTTACTAAAATGGCCACCATTTCGGCAATTTTTGGAATTTTCAAGAACGGCTATGTAATAAGTTGGATAATCTATTTGTAAACGCTTAAAATTTTTTAGCCAAATCGGTTCAGTAGAGTTCATTAAGCAGACAATATGTGCAGTAGGAAAAGCGAAAAATGAGCGAACTGGAAATATGATACAGATTTGGAAAAATATACCGCATCCCGACGGGACTTGAACCCGCAATCTCCCTGTCTCCGGAATGGTGTTTTGACCAATTAAACTACCGGGTCGGTGGTACTGTTCCACAATCTATATGCGTATCACATTCCACTGCCGACTTATTCTATCGCTCTTCCCTAACTGCACACACTGCTGTGCAAGCGTTATTTTTTTAGGTTCAGTAGATGCTGAAAAAAACGTACCACCAATTGACAAATATGGTTTCGGGAGAAACACTGCCAACAGCGTAATACTTAATATATATGTATCCAGGACATGCAAAATACATCTCCAAATATACCTTAATCAATAGCCAAAACACCCGAACAAATCACTATACTTTAAACATCTGAAAAAAAAATACGAAAATGTATTATTTTTCGACTTTCCAGAGTACGGTCCCCCCTCAGGGGACGGGACAGAAGGCATATGGACGCTAGGCATATGGATGTTAGGCATAGTATGCTAGGCATACAGACGCGAGGCATAATTGGTGTGACGCAAAATGGATACGAGGCATACTGCCATACAAAGCATAATGGACGCGAGGCCGAATACGATGATGTATAATCGCATGAGATACAATTATCGTGACTATGTGTGCCGGATTTGCAACATCCATATCCATCAGATTGTCCATTGAAAAATATGTTGCACGTTCGATGATTGACAAGAAGCGTCATTCAATGAACTGTAAATTAAACTCAGAAACGAGGCGGCACTAAGCCGTCGTGGTTTCTGCAGTCCGAGCCGGCCGCCGACCCGCCGTCGGAAACGGCGGCCTCTCGCACACAAACGACTGATCTACTGGTTTGCTAGGTCTACTCAAACAGAGTTTCTTTCCCTTAGTTAAGTCCGAACAAGCGGTAGTGAGTCAGGACAGCATTCGCTCGGACAGCGAGTGTATTGCTTTCCAAATCACACTCTGAAGCGAAATACATGTCTGGTTGTAATGATGATGACGATAATACCGTATTCCGGCTCACTTCCCCTCGGCCTTGTGTCCATTCTGCCTTGCGTTGATTCGGCCTCGCGTCCATTCGGCCTCCCGTCCATTCGGCCTCCCGTCCATTCGGCCTTGTGTCCGTATGCTTGCCGTCCATTATGCCTAGCGTACTATACCTTGCGTCCGTATTCCTCGCGTCTGTATGCTTAACGGGGCGTCATCCCCCCTCAAACTACATAGAAAATCATTGTTTGTAGTCAAAATGTATAAAATTTACATAAAAAATATGAATTTTGATTCAGAATAATTAATAAATCTGTGTTAAATTCGAAAACCTATGCAAAATATCAGCGTTCGTTCCAGATTTAAGCATTTACAGGATGATTTTGCTACACGCAAAATTTATCCGTATTACTTAATTAGCGATAACGTGAAATGACTCTTTAGGTACCGTAAACTGGGGTGACTTTGATCACCGGGGTGACTTTGATCACTGTACCTCTTTTTTGAAAATGTGGTAAAAAAGCGCTCGTAGTGCTTGGGACTTGTCGTAATCTTCACTGAATGCGTGGATATATGTTCGCATTGCTACATCTCATGCATTTCCCGCTATTTAAAGAGTGTTTTTCATGCTAAAATATTAATTGAAAATAAAGTGTATTTTTGGCGATTTTTGTTGCATACAAACAATCGGTTCAAGCAGATTCAAAACAACAAGTTGCAATACGTAAAGTTTTTTATTTTGTTCCCAGATTAGTTCTTAAGATGAACAAATATTATAACAATACATTTTATTGTTATTTTTGCAAGTTTTTTCTCAAAGGCAATGTTGAGTCCCAATATTCTCCACAGCGTATTACATATTTCTTCTTAACAAAAACCCAAGACGTGAAGTAACATGCAAATTTGGCCAATTTCATAAGTCATATTCCTCGTGGACTAGTTTTTGATGATTTTAGACCACCTTCTCTCACAGTGGATAGCAATTCATATATATTCTAAAAATTTTGTATGAATCTTGTACATTCGCCGTTATAAACTGTTCACGTAGAATGTGAATGGCCCCTAAATCGCTTTCCATATTTATGAACTCGTTTAAGCCGTTTAAGGCCGTTCAATTAAGTGAAAGTAGCAAAGTGTTACACCAAATTCATCAAAATAATGAAGTGATCAAAGTCACCCCGGAATGATGATTGGTGTAAAATTTTTAGAGCATATTTCAAAACAGCAAAAATGTTGCTAAACTTTTGAAGTAGTGACTGAATCTTTTTCAATGCATGCCAGTACTTATTTTAAAGATATCAAATAATATTGTTTTCAGTATATTCTGAGTATATATGTAGATACATGTAGAGTATATATGAGATACAATCAAAAAAGTGATCAAAGTCACCCCAGTTTACGGTAACAAATCTGTTACTTAAAAAGCAATAAAGTTCATCTCCAGTCAAGTAACAACACATACTGTCACATATTTAGCACGTGTTACGGGAGTACGACTATCTAATAATGGACGTTTCAACCACATGCAAAATTTGCTCTGTCAAAAAAATTGCTCCCTTTCAATCTCCAGTCAAGAAACAACACCGTCGCATATGTTGTGCATGCGCTGCGAGGGCGACTCCCCCTGCCACAGATTAATGTACAGCACTACTTGGAGCTGTACATTAACTCACGGTAAGACAAACCGTCGCAACTCAGGCCGTTCCTTCTATCTCCAATTCATCCGGTGTGCGTGTATTAGTTTGTTGTACGCATACGGAATGAAGAAATAATATGACAAGAGTCGCCAAGCAGCATTTTTTCCCATCATACAGTATGCAAACGTTGATGATTTCAAAGACTTCAAATGCGTTTTGGAATCACATCGCGATTTGTAAACTGCGTCAGAGAAAAACACAAACATTTGCCTTTATGCAAGCTATCAAAACACGCAATGAGTGTGCTTCATAGAAACTCATTTGTTCCGGTTTGAAGATACAAAACTCGTGCCCATCCCGAACAATATTCGCAACTCTGGGCTCACGGTATTGCATATTTTCATTTCAAGTAAACACTGGGGAACGAAACAGTAGTGTTTCTAATTAGACAATTGAGGTTGACGGGTGAGATTCTTATTATGTGTGAATAAGGGGATAGAAATGAACCTGATCGTTGCATTAATACAAATGCAACGAGTGAAGTTTTGCTAACATATGCATTGCGGTTCTTGGCTGTATGTTCTCCTGCAGAAACACATACAAGCGTGTTATTACTTTTTGTTTATTACTCTTGGTGTATAATGCGCGGTCTAATGCACAATAAGTAATAAAAAGTGGCACCAAACTAACAAAATGTCCCCCGTTTATGTTGGGTGTAGAAATGGAATCATTTCTTTGGCATTTCTTTGGCAATTTCTTATTCAACAGAATCATCAATTTAATCATTTTTATATGTTTATATCAATACAAACATTTTTTTCATATTCTTCATTTCACCTGCTTTTAAAAAAAAGGTTGAAGATCTGATAAAACCACTTAAAGCACATCACATCAGACACAAAAGCACATCTACTTCACAAAGTTCCCATAATCAATTTCAAAGAATTCACACACAAATGAGTTGAAACTGGAAAGAGCCAAAAATCTTTTATTTCGCGACGTGCTACACTTTTGACCTAGCTTCAATCTGTTTCTACCGATTTTTCGCGAAAATTAGTCACGATGTTCATTAGTGTGAAGGAAAAAGTATACATAGTTTAAGTGGTTACGTGATTCTTACGTTCCGGTGCATGGGAAAAAGATTCTAGCGCTCATCCAAAAGTGCAAATTGAATAAATTAGGGGCTGATTTAGCAGTATGGTAATAACTTATTGCAGGTAAATCGAATAATATACAATATTTCATGAGGCATTGACGTTACCTTAATATTATAAATTTCAATGGTTTAATTTTGTTTATGAGATGTGGGGTGTTATAGAAATCAACAGCCTCAGAGAAAAAACATTCAACTTTCTATAAAACACGGCACAAATTTTACACCAAACACGTTTTTCATTTTAAACGTGCCTAAGATAGAACTGTGTAGGAGCCATCAATAGTCGGCCATTCGAATTTTCAAAGGCTCACAGGACTCGGAAATAGTTAATGCGTCACGTGTGAAAAGACTACTTCATGTTTGCTGTGGTGTAGTGAAATTTTTTCGCTCCCACACTTCTTTAACCTTAATATTAATTTTCTATTCATCACACGTAGACCCATGTTTCGAGTCTATTTATAAGTTCAGTATCAAATGCTGTACATTTAGCGTGTATGTCAACAACGGTAATATGCCACCTGAACGGTAATCTATTTAATCAAGCATGCTGATAAACATGATTTAGTTATGTTATCGAATTGACGCGAGTAAAACCCAGTTGGTTTTCTATCTTTCTTATCGAACAAACAGTCATAATTTCGAAATCAAAAATTAGCCTTCTAGCATGCTGCAGCAATATTACTAAAAAAATTAAATGGTGAGCCGTTCGTCAGACATTTAATCGGTTTGGGGTGAATAACTTTTTCTACTGGCATCGTAACGCCTTACGGTCTTCAGTAGAGTTTTTTCCAGGAAAATTTCCTATCAATATTTTTAGGAGTCAACTGGACATCTATAGAGAATAAGTTATGAGTGTAAGTGGATTTTTCCATATGAAATTGTATGGAAACTTTAAAAATTGGGCGCAAAAATATAGTTCCACTGATCGGTCTGAAAAATTACACAGTTGTTGAAGGACCCATAATAAACACACGAAAAGTGCATGGGAGCGAGAAAATATTACCATCGCTGTTTCCCATATAACCATGTCCCAGTCTAATAATCATACTTCGAGTTGACTCCCAACTTTTAAATAAGTGAAAATGTAAATAATAAATAAATAAATAAAATACACCCTTTCTTAGTAGTATAAGGTCACAATTCCATTGATCATCATTGGATATTTACTATGAAACGGTTATTGGAAGATTCCTAATCGTTATGATAATGGCAAAGTAATATTGGAGGTTAAATGCATCGCTCTATTTTTATTACAACGTATTTCTACTTATAATAATATAAACATCAGGCTAACTCTACTAATTTTGATGATGCTGTTTTTATGATGATGTCATTACACCCAAATTTTCCGCCCCGGGTGTCACTCAATCACATCTGCGTTTCGCATTTGAAATAATAAAACAAATGACAAATAATGTCCAATTTATTTACGTGAAGAATCCAATCAGTTATAAATTCCGATTATATTGACTTGTTGAAAAGCAATTGCGAAAAATACTAAACAAACTAATCCAAGACGTTCGTCTCCTTCCTTCGTGAGAGAGTGCTCTAGAGAAAACTATAATGTTGATTAATCGCCTATTGGAACACAAATATTGCTAAAACATCCGTTGTGAACAAAACAACCCGATTGTACATGACCTAGTGATTCCTTGGGGACGGCCAATTTTTCTCATCCGAACAGAGAGAATGTTTCGTTTTGTAGTTACATCTTACTACTACGGCTGACTAAGTTAATGTTGGCGTCAATGGGTTGCTTGCGTGTCTGACTGCCATTTGATTACAGCGCACCGGTTGAAATTGTAAACCAATAATAATAAAAGCAATAAGAATATTTCATTCGAGACACACTGACGCTAACGATGAATCACACGGAACGAAAACTCGGCTGCTGGATAAATTCTATAACACGAAAAACGACTTAGTTTCAGTTTGAGAAATTTCAGGTACCCATCGATATGAGATGATTGATAAGCAAAGTTGAAATTTAAGTCAAACAAAAACAATGAAATAAAATTTAGGGTATATTTTGCTAGAAGTTTTTTCTTCTCGAGCAGATTTCTAGCTCAGATGTTATATTATGTCATTTTGCTCTTTTCAACAAACGAGTAATGTTTTTGGAAGTTCAAAATAATTGTAAATGATATTGAAGCGTAGAATGTAAACACTACTTGAACGTGAATTGGGAATTTAAATATGTATATGTTGTAACAAAATTCAGCTGCTTAAAGGAAATTTATTATCTACAAACAAGCTATGCATTTGGGATAGGATGGGAAGGCCTTTAAATGATAATCGTGACAATAAATTTCAGTAGTTCCGTATAAAAACAGTTCGTTAAAGAAGTAGTTCAGCTACTGTATGAAAAACAACTGCTCAAAAGTCAACGAACTCCATAGGCACAAGTTTTTAAATCAATTTAACATAACAGGAGAATAAATGCCTTCCTTCTTGTACCAGTAGCCTAGTTTAACTAGGCAATAAGCAATGAGCAAGAATGAGCAATCAGCATGACTGCGCTGTATAATCGAATGCAATTTGTCTCAATGGTGCACACGAGAAAATAACTCTAAACTATTATACTTTTTTTTTCAGTCAATCCCCATGAAGGCTGAGAAATGCACACAATACATTCACGTAACGTACAACTAGTGACAGTGCTCTATAGAATGCACACAAGTTATTCATGTTCAAATAAATTTCCTCTCTGCTTAGCTATAATATACGGCGAACAGTATAAAAGCTGCTGTTTTCCACGGTGACGGTAGTAAAACCTTCTTCAAAGGCAACATCTATCAGAATCGAAAAAAACTGAAAATGAAAACTCCGCCAGCAGTGCGGTCATCGCCTCGCCAAGCTCTCGCTCTCTCGCTGTAGATTTCAGAGAAATGCTCAATGTCGTACCCACGTGAACCGAACCGGATTGACGTTAGTCCTTTACCCGCCGTGCTTCTTCCCCAACGTTATGTTGCCCCACGAACACATACTCAGTGCGCAGTACAATTCCTCGTAGGTAAGTATATATGCAACATCAAAACAAAGTCAAACGAAAAGCCTCATCTCCCCGGTTAGTCACAACACCCTAGGTTATGACAATTTTCCCACCACGGATAATTGCCGAGCAGACGTCGGCCAGCGGGCAAAAGCATTTCTGGTCTTTTGGGTGTCTACCGTTTTCTTCGTGAGCTTCTCCGCTTACACAGGCAGAGGATGAGTCATCTCGCACGAGCCAAGCAGAATGAACTCGCTCTGCCCTGCTCACACTCCATAAGAATTGTGGAATAAAGGAATTTTTCGAAGCACAGTTTCTTTTGCTGTAGCCTCCTGCCTCAGTACAAGTTTAGCTTGAAGTGCTGTTATATACGGCAAAAGCAGAACTAGAACGGGTTTGGGTGAAGGCATATTTTTCAGAATAAACTAATTTGCTTCCAGATAGCATCTGCGTCCTGTGTGATAACGCATTATTTTTCTCGCTGTGTTTTGAATAATGAATCATATATTTGGAGTGGAGTTTATCAGTAGTTTGTGATATAGGTACGGGCAAGAAAACCCCAGATGTGATGTAATGGAAGAGAAAATAAGTTGAGATTCTCGTGCCAGAGCAAAATTTTGAAATTGCTACGGATTGTGAATAGGTATCTCATAGGAAGCTAAAACTACCTTGGATGGAACACGTCCTTTAGTAAACCATTGGTCAGATTAACTCAATTCATGCGAAAACTCGAGGGATTTCCAGAAAATTTCCATCGAGAAACATGTTATCCAGCTAATCTGTATCAGAATCACGAGAAATATTTGTAAATTCCAATTGATATCAAGAGAAGAAGTAGTTTTTGGTCAGGGTGATCCACTGATTAAAGAGGTCCATCCAAGGAAGATCTATCCTAGTTGAAATTACACGCAAAAGTTGAAGTCTTGTACAATCATTGTGTCTTTCCGATTCGCACAAATGTTGCACAGAAATCGCACAATAAATGTGTGAAACGCATAACGCAACAGTTGTACTGCGAATACATTGATATAGATTGAATTCAGAATATGCATCATATACCGACACTTTATCTCTCACATCGAGTGTATTAGTGACTGCTCTTTCTCTCTTGCTCGTAGATTTTCCATGTACGTGCGACGAGACTAGATACGTCACATATAATTTGCAGGTTGCTCTTTCGCTTCTTTTTCGGTTCGGGTTGCGACGCGCAAGACGATGTCTCGTCGCTTTACGAAATGAGCGAGACACCCGTGTTGTACATACTAGATGCCAGTGTTGTTAGTCTCACTCATACTGTCAATGCGTGCTTGCTGCTACTCAGGGGAAAGCGTGTGTGCAAAAGACTAGAGAAGCGTTGCATATGTCTCGTTCTCAAGCAGAAAGGAGGAGAAAGGTTTGCTTCACGCTCGCTTTGCAAAGCTGCTTGATACCAGCTGAAACTGTTTAGGTATAGTAGTTTGGAGGTGACAAATACATTGAAAAAACGCTAGAGCATTAATTGCGTTATGCCCAACACGCAATCATTGTACTGGTTTCAAACCACATCAACAATTGCGCTAAAAACGCACGATTTTGTACTGGTTTCGCACCATCCAACTTTTGCGTGTATATACCGTAGAGGAACTGCTGTTTTTATCGTAGAGTAAATATGCTAGGGTAGAATCTTGAAATCTAAATTTTTTATGACTTTTCGAAGATTGGTATAATAACGTTTTTTTGACATTTTTTTTTTTTTTGAAAAAAAGTACATAACTTTGAAACGCTTTGTAGCTTCAATTATAGCTTGGATTTTTTTGACATCATAAGAAAAGTTATTGTAAATATTATGCAAAACAAACCCTTTCATTAGATATTGTTAAATTTGGTCATAGTAGGCCTGACACTAAAAAATTTAAGAAAATGTTATTTTTTGTAGAAAAGTAGCTTAAAAGTTTAGTTGCCGCAGTTTGCCACGGTTGTGACTACATTCAAAATTTATTTAAAAACGTAAGCTTTCAAATGCATACTGTCCGCTGTAGCGCAAAACTGCGCAAATTGTCACTTTTGTGTAAAAAACGATAGCAGATTTTTAATTTTTTTTCTGAAGTTGAAATTTCATCCAGGGTTAATTTTATTCATAACTATGATTCCCCAATTAATGAAAATTTATGATATCGAACTCAATCCGTCTCAATACGTTTTAAAAAAGAAAACAGTAAACAAATATTTATGAAATCATAATTATGTCAAACTAATTTATCACTTTCTGCATATTTAAGACAAATTTGAAAACACTCAGCCCTTTTTTTATGATCATGGAATTCGCTAAACTGATTGAAGTGTCAAATCCTAGAAGCAAATTCATACCATCAAACTCCGGCTGACAATAGCCCGTTTACGGTTTGCTTTTGCTTCGCACTCGTTTGCATACAAAAGTGAAGCACACAGTTTGCTGTATGAGAAAAAAAAACAAAGAACATTCGTCGCCTTCCGCATCTTTTCGTATTCATTTAGAACGTTATGCGATTCTAGTGTCTTGGTTTTCAAATTCATAAATTCGTTAAATTTTATTATGGAGCCTTCAATTTCAGCGGCACCACCTAATTTAATGTCTAGTAAGTTATCAATTCATGGTTTTATACATGTATTTACATGTCCTCTTTTAACCATAGAAAATGGGATTAGAAAGACAACATATATATGAAACAATGAAACATCAAAAACCACTAGAAGAAATGAAAATAGCAGCGAAAGAAAATTTTCCTGCTAATAAGTATAATGAATTTTAAATTATCTGGAAACAATTCAATAGGAAATTTCAGCAATCACAGCGAAAGATGATGATGATGATTTTTTAATTTGTAATTAGATTGTATTACTTATGTTTTAATTTAATAAAACATATATATTCAGGCATAATTTGTTTAATTCGAGGGTCCGTCCATAAAGTACGTGTTTTTTCAATGGAAAGGACGCTTAGTGGCACTACTTGTGGTCAAAGATCATATAATTCTATGAAAAAAAACGTAAACAAAAAAAGTGCCAAAAAACATTAAAAGTTGGATTTCGTGCTTTATGGACGGCCCCTAACAAAAAACGGATGCCAGATTCGTGTCCAGCGCCCCAAAATTATGTAAATACCAAGTTTTTGTCGCATTTATCGACACTTTTTTTGCTTGGCTAGCCTTTGTATGAAGTCGCCCCATTGTGCGGTGGTCCACTAAAGTACGTGGTCCATCCAACCTAGTTTTAACTACCCTGTACTAAGTGCAGGAATTAAAGGTTGAAGTTTAAAAAAACTTAGTGTCTATTCTGTATTCACTGTAGGTTAATTAAGGTCTATTTACTGTAGGTTAATTTACCCTAATTTTCGCTGAAAACTGACAAATTCATTGGGATTACTCTTTCGTAATTGAATTGATTGGTAAATAAGCTACAGAATGTTAATGCTTGTATAGAACAAAGCAAGCAGTTTTTACGATTGTTCGTTTAACACGACAAACACTTATGAACAAAACTCAAGTTACAGCATGTTTAAGCAATAAAGTCAAATTTTTCAGATAAATTATATCAATCTATTTCTAAGAGGTTGTTTATAAGAACGACCCCAATGTATGTGATTTTTTTCGGGGATGCTGATAATGAACATGGGCTGATGATGTGACTTAGACTTAGACTCGTCCAGACGTGACTCGAATCCGCAACCACATACATTGCCTACTTTATAACTTAAGATATATTTCATTGGACAAAAAATGTAATTAGTTCATGAAGTAACGAGCCCAAGGTTAACGTGGAATTACAACAGCCTGTCTTATAGCAATGTATTTTTTGCATCAGGTTTTGGACTCAATTGGGGTAAATTTCTGTGATAAATCACTCACAGATATTAGCAGTAGCCAAATGGCTGAAAACAAAGGGATGCAACAGATCCGGACAAAATTACCAACATGTCCGAATATGTTCAGTTATGCTGTGCAGTGCTGCGATCCGCTGGTTGGTCCGTCTACTGTGGAATGCTACGATCTAATGGGGCACCTGCTCAGCCTGAGGCACCTGGGCTAGAATCAGCTGCTGCTCCGTCGGCTGAGGGTCGAGTCAATTTTTAATAAGAGTCAACCGTCCTCTTGCTGCAGTAATCGGTTACACAATGAAGACAAAATTGATGCATGCTAGCTTTTCTACGTATAAACTGAAAGATAAACCTCCGGTAGGCGTGTCTTTGTAGTGGGGTGTCCCAAAAAAAACGATGTTTTAAAAGTCAAGGTGCTCAACCCTCAACTGAAAGATGATGTTTTTTATAGTATTTCTGTAGAACATTTCGACTTTCTAAAAAATTGTTTTCAGGTTTCCCGAACGAGATTTATGAAAAAAACCCCAACGAATGATAAGTCCTAATTGCGAAAGCAAACAAATCCTAACAATTAAAATTACAAATTTCTAAGTGTTGAGAAGTCACCATTTGTGATTGGACACATAAAAATAAAAAACGGTATTTTTGTGCAAATGCTTAGTTTTCCATTACATATTAAAATGTCAATATCTCAGTTCTCAGATAAGACACAAAGGATATTTTTTTATGTAAATTTTCGTCATGAATCCCGTATTCCAGTATAAGTTTCAGTTTCTGACTGATATTTTTTGTATGTGTTTTGAAGGGTTTTATCTAAGAATTATGGGAAAAAATAACTTTTTGCGATGTTCAATGGGCTCTGTGAGTCAAAAATTGAATGCGATGCTGTTGGGCCATGTAAAATATTCAAAATTAACCCTACATAAATAAAAAAATATATGAAAAAAGGCGGGAATCGAACAGATTTGCGAAAAGTCCAAAAGAGCGGTTTCGTAGCTTAAAAAAGTCTTTTTTTTTCATAAATCGCATTTAGGCAACCCGAAAACATTTTTTTGAAATGTTGAAATGTTCTACGAAAACACTATAAATAACATTTTCTTTCAATTTGAGGTTGAGCACCTTGATTTTTGCAACATCGATTTTTTTTGGGACAACCTACTTTGTGGACTAAAGAGAGTGAAACAACAACAAATCGGTTATAAAGTCCAATTGTCTATAAAGGACTTGCGCTTCGGCTGTGCTGGAGAAGGTGGCCTTGTTTCAGTTCCGATTGGTCGAAACATGTGCTCAACAACGCTCTACATTTTTCAATAGTTGGCATTACAAAATAAAGTTTTCCGTATTTTTGTGGATGCATAGCTAACTTTCCAATCGCTTGTTGTAAGAACGAAGGAAATCCATTGGAAACTGACTGAGTTTTAGGCATTTGAAATTGGACTATTTTCGTGGCGCTCTCGATGTCTTCAGTTTGTCAATGTGTATGTTGCCGTAAGACGTAATTCTACGTCTAAAAACCTTTCTTTACGATGTGTAGGTTAGAACAAAAAAATCCATTAATACAAAAAATCCATTAATCATTCCATTAATAAAAAACTATATTGGTAACAGTTTCGGTCAAAATTTACATACTTTCTGAATTCACTTGCTAATTTCCTTGATCCACATGTTAATCATGAACATAGTTCCATAAGTATTAGTGGTGGAAAAAATAATAGGTGTGAGCATTGCCTATTAAGTCATCTACATTTTGACCTGTTATGTATAAGGCATATTTGAACACAATATCTGTGTAAGATTGCTTGAATTATGGACATTTAATAAAAAAATACTATCTGTCGAAATTCATGGTGTTTTGCCCGTGAGCGAAAAAATACAATATTTTCAGCGGAAAACATGATAGGTAAAGGTAAACTATACATTGTGACGTGACTGTCAATACAATTTACTTATTAAAAAATATTGATTTATGGTTTTCTGTGAGTGGTAACAGTAAGTCTGTACTGATGAACTAATAATTCATAAGTTGGGTTTATAATTTTGCTTTTTGTTTACTGGTAAAGGGTCGCGGTAAACATTTCAGCCCTGATACAAAGCGGCTGATCAAAAGCTACAGTATAAAGGAGAAACCTTCATATAAATATCATCGGCTGCTCACAGAATAGACTAATTCTCTCCAAAATGCAATTTCTAGAACGTTTATTAATGTAACATATCTGGAGACATAAAAAAAACTTAGAAAAGAAGATTGCTTAAAACCAGAGAATATTTGATTTTATTTCCTGAGAAATAAGTAACTCGAGCTTAGCTCAAAACTGACAACAATGCAGCCCAACCAGAGGATTTAATCCCTGCAACGCGCAAGGGAAAGTGCCGACAAATTTTATAGACCGATTTTTCGGAAATAATGACTCCTTTCGATGAGAAAGAGGTGAAAAATTCTCAGTCAATCGACCTACTCCCCAAAATTTCTTCACTGAAACAGAATGCGAATGAAATTTTGATTTATTGTCAAAATTTCAATCGCATGAGAAGCCCTGCAAAAATGAAGGAAATTTATAAAAATTTACTTAGCGCATCCTTTTCTATTATTCTGGCTACTGAAACCAGCTGGGATGAAAGTATAAAAAGTGAAGAAATTTTTGGTAGCGCCTATAATGTATTCAGAGATGATAGGAATTTTGTTGAGTCCCAAAAGAAGTCAGGCGGCGGAGTATTGATAGCTGTTTCGTCTAACTATAGTTCCGAAACTATCAAAACAACAAAAGTTAAGGAATTTGAGCATGTGTGGGTTAAATCCCACATAGCAGGTGAAATACACGTGTTTGCTTCAGTGTATTTTCCTCCTGACCATGCTCACAAAACCACTTATGAAACCTTCTTCCAAATTACTGAACAAATTTTGTCACAACTTCTTCCCGAAGCTAAAATCCATATTTATGGAGACTTTAATCAACGCCATGCAGATTTCATGAAGGACTCAGAAAATGAATGTATTCTTCTTCCAGTCGTTGGGGACAATGAAACACTGCAACTTATTTTTGACAAAACCGCAAATTTCGGATTGAACCAAATCAACCACATCAAAAATCAACAGAACTGTTACTTAGACTTTTTATTTACAAACATTTATGATGATTTCTGTGTGACTGAATCATTGAATCCTCTATGGAAAAATGAGGCGTATCACACGGCAATCGAATACTCTTTATTTATACATCCGCACCAAAAACCCAACGACTATGAATACGGGGAAGTCTTTGAATATGGAAAGGCAAATTATGAAAATATTCGCAATAGATTAAACAATGTTAGCTGGCAATTTATTCTTAAGAATAGAGGAAATGTTGACGTGGCGGTGGATACTTTCTATGAAATTTTATTTGATATAATTAAACAGGAAATACCTCTGAAGAAAAGGAGACGTACTGGAAATACAAAAAATCCTGTCTGGTATAATAGTCATATAAAAAATTTGAAAAACCGTAAACAAAAAGCACATAAAATCTATAAAAGACACAACAGTAGTGAAAATTTAGCAATCTATTTGGATATATGTGATCAACTGAATCTTGCCATCAGTAATGCGTTTGATGAATATAATGCAAAAACTGAACTTGAAATAAAATCCTGTCCGAAGAACTTCTATAGTTGCGTGAAAACTAAACTAAAATCTGACAATTTTCCCTCTATAATGCATCTTGACGAAAATGTCGGGGATAACTCGGAAAGGATTTGCAATCTTTTTGCGAAATTTTTCCAAGAAATCTATACAACATTTTCTGAAGAGGATCGCGACCACAATTATATCGCATTTTATCCAAACTTCTCGAGGGATATTGGTGTAAACCAAATTTATGTGCAGGATATTTTTCAGGCGTTGAAGAGCTTAGATGCCTCTAAAGGTCCTGGACCTAACGGAATTCCGCCAGTATTTATGAAAAATCTTGCAACGGAGCTTACAGCTCCATTGTTCTGGCTCTTCAACATGTCATTGGAATATGGATGCTTCCCATCAAAATGGAAAAACTCGTTTCTAGTGCCTATTTTCAAATCAGGCCGGAAATCCGACATACGTCATTATCGTGAAATAGCCCTAATTTCTTGCATTCCTAAACTATTCGAAACAATTGTAAATGAAAAACTATTTTCCCAAATTAAAAACCGAATAACTGAGAAGCAACATGGCTTCTTCAAGGGCCGTTCAACATCGACTTGAATTTATAAATTATTCATTTTATGCAATGGATAATGGAAACCATGTAGAAGCTCTTTACACAGATTTCAGTAAGGCATTTGATCGCATAGACATACCAATGCTACTTTTCAAATTGCAAAAAATGGGACTTGAGCCAGAACTCCTGAAGTGGCTCGAATCATATTTAACCAATCGCCAACAAATAGTTAAATTTAACGGACAAAACTCAAATCCGATTCTAGTCACTTCTGGTGTCCCCCAAGACTCTCATTTAGGACCTCTTCTTTTCATCTTGTACGTTAACGACATTTCCTTTATTCTCAAAAAACAAAAGTGTTAATTTATGCCGACGATATGAAGCTCTTTTTGGAAATAAGAAATGAAGAAGACATCAATGCATTCCAGAATGAAATATACATATTCTACACATGGTGTAAAAAAAGCTTACTAGAGTTAAATGTAAAAAAATGCAACCTCATATCATTCTGTCGAAAAAGAACAACACCAAACATTACAATATCATTAGAAAACCAAACTGTAGCAAATTGTGAAAGAGTTAGGGACTTAGGAGTTGTCTTAGACTCCAAACTAACCTTCATTGACCACTACAACACAATAATCCACAAAGCTAATAACATGCTAGGATTTATAAAGCGCTTTTGTTACAACTTTCAGGATCCGTATACCATCAAAACATTTTATATAGCCTATGTAAGATCGATACTGGAATACTGCAGCATTGTATGGTCACCCTATACAATCACACACGAAGAAAGAATAGAATCGGTACAGAAGCAATTTCTATTGTATGCTCTCCGTAAATTAGGTTGGACATCATTTCCTCTTCCATCATATGAAGCTCGTTGCATGCTCATAAACATACAAACATTGAAAGAGCGTCGTGAATTCGCAATAGTGTCATTTGTAAACGACATCGTTTCGCAGTGCATTGATTCAGCTACACTTTTATCTAAGCTAAATTTCTACGCACCTCTTAGACAACTTCGAAATCGAAACACGTTTGCCACCAATCATTACCGCACAAATTATGCAAAATTCGGACCCTTGAATCGTATGATGGCAACTTACAATCAATACTGCGAAACCATTGACTTTATAATGTCTCGGCATGAACTTAAACACTTTTTTAGCTCAATACGCAATCGCAACGTTCATTGAAAAATATAGTTTGTAAGTAAACATTGTATTAGAATATTAGAATATTGTATATTGTCTACTTCTGATTAACGAAATGAATAAATGAATAAATACAAAATATGTTTTTCAGATTCTTTGAAAATAATGTGTCAGTTTACTTCTAGACAGTGTAGTAAGAGCATATGTGTAAAAGAATTTCGACCTTGAAAAAGATATATCAATAATTTATAAACGTCACACTGTGTAAAACTAGCGCAACGTTTAACTATTTCATTAGAAATCTTCTAACGTGAGCTCGTTAGGTTATGTATTTGTATCTGTATTGAAGAAAGCTATGTACTCAACATGAACGGTTTTAAATTTATTGGATAATGTTTACGTTAAGTGCAAAATCAAATCAAAACTTGTGTGAATTAGACTGGTGCCGGTCTCCATCAAAATTTATTGATACTAAACAAAATCAATGTTTATCATTTTTATTAGGAATTCCTGCACTCGAGTAAATAATTGTTTCAACTATTAGGCATCACTTCATTCGTCTAGTTTGTTTTGATGTTGTGTTGGGAGATCATTCGAAATGTAAATTAAAAGTTTTAGTTTGTCTATTTCATTTAACATAATTGCAAACACATCACATATGTTGATACAGTTTTGGCTCTGTACGTCGATTTTAGATCGCCTTTTTTAATTTTCATTCTGAGAACAATTGAAATCAAATCAATCAAATGATTGTTTCTAGGTTGAAAAAGAATTTTGCGAAAAACTGCAAAGTTAATACAGAAAAATTATACATGTACTGCGATGTTTTATAGACCGTTTTATATACTCAAAAACTAGAATGAATCCTGCAGAACATCTTAACAGGTACGTTTTCAATATCGAACGGATATCCGTCTCCAAAATACAAATACTATGATTTGAACTCCATGGTTTCATAATACGGAAAACTTTGCTTCGACATATTTTTTTAACTCGAGTTTGTCGCTAGCTTTTCTATCTCAAAGCAAGTTTTTGTCCGCGCTAGTCTGAGTAAAAGTTTTTGCTCTAGTGCGCTTTCATGCTTGTTACTGAATTTCCGCGAAAGTAAATCTGTATGGAAAATCCAGGTAGAAACGAACCCCGTATGGGAGGGGATAGAAACTTTCCAGCACAGATTGAACTGTTTCGCCAAACGATGACTCATCACCGCATGTGCATTTAAGCTGCATCCGGTGAGAGTGAGAGAGGAAATGGAAACCAAGTTGCATTCTATCAGACGGTGATGCTTTTTTGCCAGCATAATAAACGGCTGCATACACTCATAACCGGCATACATGTACACTCGAAAGTCGTACATAATAGAGCATTGCAAATATGGGAATACATGCGATTGGGAAAATCGATATCCATAAAGCACAAAGCTTAATCTAACTCTATTGAAATATTGATCCAAATGAAATAGCTAGCTAGATTTGACAAACAGGTTATAAATAATTCAAATAAAAAAAAAACATTTCTAATTATATTTAGTTTTAAATTTCGTACTATCATATTGTCGATAATTTTATCCAAAAATTCAATCAATTATTCCATTCCATTATACTGAAAATACCGAATTATAATCTGAAATAAATTCAACAATTTCCCTTCGATTTAGTTAACGAAACCTATTGAAATGATTTAAATCCATACCAATACTTTCACCTACGCGCCCCGCCATAATGTCTAACGGATGTTTATCAACTATGACTATTTGGCAACTTTCATGCATAGAACAATGATCAATATCTCGACTAGAATGGGATGCGCAAAAACTTAATCACTATTTGCACTATTGCAGTATTTCGTATAAAAACGGCATATCACTTGGAGAATTATGAATTACACAGGGACAACCACGAAAAAAATCCACTAACGACATTTGCTACGTAATGATCCTTGGAGAGGGCTCACTCCTGACGAGCAGAAAAATTCGCGAATGGTCATAAACGGCTGGTTCACAAAATGGCGTGCCAAAATTAAGGCACGAAAGTCCACCGCACATTTAAGATCATAACGTTTCGGTTTTTCTACAAGTTTCCAGCACATATAGTTTTAATTCCGTGCTTCATGGTGGTACACTCGGAAGAAAATCTATAACCACACTTTTCAACATGGCCGCCGACTATTTTTCATCACAGACGAAAATCGAATATGGATTTAAGTCTTATACATGACCTCTAACAATTTTTCATTGTGAAACTGTAAAACCTTTAACCACTTGAAAATTTTATGCTTTTCTAATCATTCGGTGAACAAATATGCAACAAGACAAACCGATTTTCGCACAATAATTAGTTACACTTACTGAAGAAAACTAATAATACAACTGCACTGGGGATAGGTCCAGGACCTATTATGTCGTACCCTTTTTTCTTTTCTGATGACTCTTAAGTTTTGATGGACTAAAAGTTGTCCCCAAAAACTAGGAAATTTCACGATTTTCCGAAATTTTCACCACTAGATTCCCTCTGAACAAGGGTGCCTCCGCACTGAGCTGCAAATAATCTCTCCGCAGTGAACCGCAATTTCGACTACAAATCCATACCGACCGAAGTTTCATACGAAACTAAACTGGAACAGTCGGGCAATTAGGACTCACAGCTGAGAGAAAAGCAAGAGGGTTTGAAGGAATTCCGGGAGACAGCAGACGAAACACGGCAGTGCGCATGTGTGTGCTCTCCTCCGTGCCGAAGGAGGGTCCGTTTGTTATCGATTCCAAAACATAGATTAGAGCACACAGAGTACATGATCGAATCCACCTACCAGCCGAATACAATCGAGTCATCTGCCTATGTTCTCTGATAATTTTGTGCTGATTTTGGCAACCAGAGCGCATTTTTTTGACTGTGAGTAATCAAGCATTTATGCTTTTTATTTTTTTCGGAATATAAATTACTAACCTAATCGTTTTTTAGGCATGCTTTCTATGCACGACTTCAATTTTGTGTAATTTCGAATCTTGTATCAATACACTACTTATGAGTTATGAAGAAAAGATTAAATATATGGTTACCTGTATTACTATATATATGTAAACCCTGAAATTCTAGGCAAAATACAAACAGTTTACAATAAATGGAAAATAAATTTAAAAAACAAACCAATATTGATTCACTTATCAAGCTCTGCGTATGTAAAAACGATGATTAAATTATCGAATTTTGCATAGTTTTTTTTGTAAGATTTGGACCACTGCGACCATTATTTTGATCTTTTGCATAGTTATAAAATGCAATCATTGAAATAATATCGAGAAAAACAATCATCCTAGCTTTCCGCATTATTGTACTATGATTTTAGAAAATATTAGATTCAATAATATATTAAATAAACTTTCAATGTTTTTCATTAACTTTTAATTGTGTGAAAAGTCTGATTTTCAACAGTTGTCATTTACGAGAAATTTCATTCAAGAAAACGGCAGCCAAAGCGCATGGAGTGTTAAAATAAAAAATCGGGAAAGCTGATCTAAGTGAAACAAGGTGACGCGATTGGTTCCGTCGCTTTAAAGACGGGTAAATCAATGTTGTCGACTGTCCGCATGAAAGAAGCCAAAAACCTTCAAAGACGCTGAGTTGGAGGAGTTGCTCGATGATGATGCATGCCAAACGCAGGAACAGCTTGCATCGGTTTTAGGAGTTACCCATCAAGCGATTTGCAAGCAATTAAGTCCTTTGGAAGCAATTCAAACACAAGGAATTTGAGTTTTTCATGATTTGAAACCAAGGCACATTGCATGTCATTTTTTCTCCTATGAACAACTGCTCCAGTGGCAAAAAAGGGATTGCTTCATCCATTCCATTCCAAAGAAAAAACCTGAATTAATCCACCTAGTGGTGCAGAAACCTTTGTTATACTAACTACCTATTACTTTACACTTATTAGACCAGTAAACCACAAATCCAAATATACCAACGTAAATCCAATTCCAATAATGAATGAAATGAATTTAAAAGATAGTTTCCAGAGAATGAACCAAATACGATCATTGAATTAAAGCTTGACGTGGGTTTCGCAAATATTATGGATGTTGTCACTGGAGTATATGAGTGTTATTTTTTCGATCACAAACCAATTTTTAAATGCTAGTTAGAAGCAAATCAAATTTTTTCTTGAAATAATCGAACGTGAGGAAACAGTAATAGATAACAACTAGAACTAGAACTTCAAATATGTATGTTAGTTTATTGTAGTTCTTTTTTTTAAATCCCCATAATCCAGGTTTGAATATCACTTTCACTTTATTTTTAGAAATCGCAGGACCTAGAATTATAAATCAGCATCTTATATTTTTTAAGAATTGAAGCCAATTTCTACAAACTTGTTCTCGAAAAATTATAGTTCAGAATTATACAGGAAAAAAACTATCTATGAAAGTAGTTAATTTAATTCTATCTCAAATGCATTATCTGAAAATTAAGGTTTTGTACGACATTTGTGAATTTTGGATGTTCAGAGTGTGGTCGAGAACATTATTCTTTTCGAAGGTCTAGGCTGTATGATAAAATTCGACATAAAGACTTTATAAAACTTGCTGCGATAACGAGAAGCGGAATAACATGTATACTCTGATTGCATTTAGTCTTAAATTAGAAAGCAATATTGAGCCATGTAAAGTTGCTTCAGTTTCATCCAAACTGTGAATCATCGCATCTCGATGTTCACAATTTATCAACACTTTTTCCTTATTTTGCCAATTACGTTCACCATCAATTCCTGGTCACGAGTAAAAATTATATTCAGAACTGAATTTAAAACATAGAATAAGTGTTCAACTGAAAAGTTTTCCAGCTGTTCAAAATGTAGCATTGCAAACGGGTGGCACTAACATATTCGTACGTAGATAGGTCTATACATCTTTAATAAAGCTTTTCAAAATATCTGCATCGCTAATTGTGTTACATTTGAACACTGTGAGATCAGATTTTGCTACAATGTTTGGCTCCCGAAAGCTGTAGAAGATTCTTATTCTTCGCAAATCTAGGTTCAACGTACAATTTAGTATTCTATAAAAAGTGAGGACGGGAGCTTCGGAAGAAAAGGAGCTAAGTAAGCATTGCAGTTTCTTCTGAAATCTGGTTCAAATTTCCAAGAAAAAGCTTAAGGGTAATTTATTTACACCAGTAAGGACGCGCTACGAAGAGTGTAAAGATTATGAAAAGTTGTCCATGATTGTTGATTTCCTTTGAGAAATAAATAGCGATACGAAAAAAGAGGGATAGAGAAGAGGAAAGAGCAGTGAGAGAGAAAAATTATCCAGAAAGTGAAATATCCCATGTCTAAAGTATACTTTGGCTAAAACTCTAAAGTTCAAGCAACCAATAAAAGATCGCATTCAGTATGATTTTCAATGATCTCTGGGGCTTTCATTTGAGCATGCGAACATCAGAATCGGAATAAGCGTTCTGTAAAAAGAGTGTTTTTCATTATTTTTCTTTTTTGGGTCGATTTTAATATACTACACATATAAACAACATATTTACACATACATACGTACAGGCACACATACACAAACATACATAAATTGTTCAATTCGTCGATCTGAGTAAATTGGTATACAACACATGGCTCTCCGTACCATTAATTTTACCTTAAAAGTTAAATGTCTCATATAAAAAATGCTCTTTGATCAATATTTTAAATTCTGAGCCACTAATCAAAAATCCACTCGGTAGCATTCTGGGGGAGCACAGTAGCTTTCGTTTGCGTATAAGATCATCAAAATCGGATATTGCGTTCTGTAAGAAAGGTGCGTTAGTATTTTGCGGCACATACATACAGACAACATACATACACACACACACACACAGATACACGAACAGACATTGCTCAGTTTGTCGAGCTGAGTCGAATGGTATATACGATTCGGCCCTCCGAATCTTGGATCTATTTTGCGTTTTTCGACCGATTTGATAACCTTTGTTTAGTATAACAAAGGTAAAAATATGGAGACTGTCCGGTAATACTTCTAAGTCATCCGCTCGGTCAAATATACACACTGCGAAGGTTGTGCTGTGTTTTTGGGGGGGCAGGTCCGTGTTATGAGCTGTTGACACCAAACGACGACTTACTAGGGAAAAGTATCGACCTCAATTGATGCCATTGATGCCATGACAACGCTCGGTCTCATACTGTCACAGTCGGTCAAACTTTCATAGAAGCGCTCAAATGGGCAGTCCTACATCACCGTCATATTTCCATGATATTGCACCGTCCGATAAATACTTGTTTTATTCGATCAGTCATGGTCAGCAGTGATGAAAAGAATCACTTTTAGCGATTCTGAATACATATGAACCAAACCTAAGATGCGTTGACATCGTCGTCAGTATGCGAGTCAATAAGTATCAGAGTTGGTGCACTCTCTTTGTTTTCCTTCTTACGATATATTTCTTGATACTAGTGTACACCACAACACGTGATTCTCAATGTGCCCAACTCACGATGTGCCACCACGCGAATAATTCGTGGTTTTTTGGCAAAAAAAAGAGATTAAATTAACTAAACCGCAGCCGAAGTAGCCCCTTCCACGACACTTTCTCTCTCACCGCACCACACCTCTGCTGCTACCTATGTAAAAAACCCAACGAGCGACTTCCTTCGCTTTTACTTTGCTGGCTGATATAGTCTAATCGTGTAACTGTTTTCTTCGAGAAACCAATGCACCAAACAAGCATTTCATTACGGATTGAGAGGATTCAAGTTTAGTCGACATCTGTACAGATTATGATTTGTGCAGCTGAAGATAAAGCCTAATTAGTCTAATTTCCATCACTGATCAGTAGTTTTGCTCACATGAAAAAAACATCGAATGAAGGCTTGATTCGTGGATAGCCTCGGCTAGTAATCGGCTGGATAATACGTACCATCGGTGCCATATGGACCTACAGGAATAAAATGGATCCCACACGTGGTCCTTAGTCTCTTATCCAGCCACTCCTATCCCGACCTCCACGTGGTGTCAGCTGAGATACGAGCAACTAAGGAAAAATCGAGTAACCAACCCCGATGGGAACTCATTCGTATGCTGACAGGGAAGGAGGGCTCTTTTGAATTTCCGAGCGTCTGTCCTCCGTGTTAGAAGCGGCTCAAAAGGAAGTTTGTACCAACGCGGGACTCTAAACAGTGTTATGCGAGATGGCCCTCCGAAACAGGGTGTGCAGGCCTTACAATCCACCACCGTAAAACACTCACAAGTAATGAACAAGGAACAAACAGCTGCGGACTGGAACAATCGGCACAGACCAACGTGAGGACTCTGAACATTGAACTGGCGAACTCTCATTTTCCAAGGGAACACCCGAATGCTCTCTGAAGTATTGAAATCCCGCAGCTTCGACGTCGTAGCACTACAGGAGGCATGCTGGAAAGACTCGTACGTTCCGGGAGGGTCTGCCATCTACCAGAGCTGCAGCAACACATATGAGCTGGGGACAGTTTTTATATTGATGGGCAAGATACGGAATAGGATTTGGGTGATTGGGGGGTGGCCAATCCGCCCTCGAATGTGCAGGTTGAAATTCAAGGGCCGGTTCTTCAACATCAGCATCATAAACGTTCACAGCGCTCACTTCGGAAATACCGAAGACGACAAGGATGCATTCTACGAGTAGGTGGAGCGTGAGTACGACCACTGCCCAAAACATGATATCAAGATCGTCATCGGGGTTTTCAACGCTCAGGTCGGCCAGGATGAGGAATACAAACCGGTGCACACTGGGAAGAAATGAACCCAAATTTCCACTAATTAAAAGCCGCTGGGCTGGCAACCGGAAATATAGCATTTCTTATGCAAAATTGATCAATAAATCGATTGGTGATAGTTTCATCCTGTGCAGGGCACGGGGAAAAGGTCTATATTTCCAAAAATACGCAAAAATAGATTGAAAAGGGGCAAAATAGACCATTTTCCGAGCCCTACACAAAATGAAACCATCACTAATCGAATCATCGACCAATTTTACATAAGAAATGCTATATTTCAGGTTGTCAGTCCAGCGGCGATAATTTAGTGAAAATGTGAGTTCCGGTTATTCCACTAAATAATCGCCGCTTGGAAGGGCGGTCTACGACGGAACAAATCTCTACCATACAGCAGATCCTCCAGAAATGCCGTTAATATAGAACCCCCCGTCTCCGCCAACCACGCTCGACGCCTGGGTTCGAATCCCACCGCCGACATAGGTGTCGATGATTGTGAGGTGGCGTGATCCACTCACAACCAACCAAACTGGTCTAGATTCAACCCTAGCTGACACCGGGAGATTTTCTGAGGCGAAAAATCTCTGGGATCACGCCTTCCATCGCATGAGGAAGTGAAGCCGTTGACGCCGGTCCGTTATTCAACGGGTCGTAAGTTAGGGTCCTGGGTGGAGTCGCCTCCCTAGGCACAACAACAGTGGCGGAACTAGACCGGCGGAAAATAGGCGAGAATAAAAAAATACAGAACCCCCACGCACCACCTATTCATCGACTTTAAACCGAAGCTGGTTAGACTGATAAAGGCTACGGTGGATGGGACGCAGTGCTGTATGATCTCGGGTGGATTGTCGGGTCCATTTGAATCCCGCAGGAGGCTTCGACAGGGTGGTGGTCTTTCCTACCTGCTATTAAAAGTTCGCTACTGGGTATACTGAATCGAGCGGACATCAACACGCAGGGTAAAATATTCGACAAATCCAGTCAATGCGTTTGCTTTGCTGATGGCATGAACTTTGTCGACAGAAAAGTACACCAGGTCAAAACGGGAAGCAGCGAGGGTTTGATTGCAGGTCAATACGTCTAAAGCGAAGTATGTGCTAGCCGACTGACAAGGCCTAGGTAGTAGCATTATGATCGACGACGATCGTAATGAAGTTAGATACTTAACTTCCTCGAAAATTTTGGTCACCCTAATTTTTGATAATTTTTTTACAAGCGCTTCAGCATATGTAACAACTTTGTAGAGGAAAATTTTTCTCTAAAATATTGCTATAGAGCTCTAGACCCAAATTTCCCCCTAATTTTGTTTCTGGACCATGCATTGTGCAGTGATTAGTCCATACAGAAAAAAGCAAACAGACATTGAAATAATTGGAAACGATCAAATTGGTTCAATTTTAAGAACTTTCTCGTAGTATCAAACTTAATGAAAACATGATAACAAACCCGGTGGAAACTTAAATCGTACATAAGATGGCGAAGAGCGGCGTACAACAACGTCTGATCCAGATTGTGTAACGAGTCTACAAAACGTACTGCCTGGAAATATATCGGAGGCAACAGTCACATGCTTAGACAGGATATTGTATTCTTAGTAGGATGACACGTTAAAAACTAGACATCTTGAGTGCATTATAAATACAGTGTACGTATTGGGTTCGCGATCAAAAAGCAAAAAAAGCAACCACTAAAAAATATCTGGATTTCGTAGACTGAAGCCGTTGCAACTTTCACGGCAAGTACCAGGGCGGTTTTCGGGAAGGCTAAAACGGACCAAATGTTCTGAGAAGCAAACTTGCAGACTCAGAATCTGTTTTAGTATGTTCATGTTTTTGTCAAATTTTGACTAAGCTGATTCCTGCCACCCTCAACAGTTGAATCATCATTAGTTAGAATAGCAAGCTATCTAAAATGTATCTGAAATGCTCCTAGTTAGGAAGCACATGTGATTTATTCATTTTTCAGCGAAAACATGACATTTCACAAACCTACACAAACAAACCATCCAAAACTAACTACTGAAATTCACTTTGTTCGTCTGAACGCGAGTTAATAAATCGATGTTCATCGATATCACACACATACACACAAAACAGGGATTTCCCGAAGGGTGGTACCTCTACATGGGGTGAATCTGTACCGGTAACGGTGCAACGATCACAGTAAAAATCAACCCCCAGAGCACAGTGCTGCCAATTTATGCACACAAAACAGGCCATGATTCACCATTGCACCTTCATCGTTAGAAACAGTAGGAATGGCAATGTAGGCGCATTGATGCGCGCGCATTGAACAATCGTCCATTGCAACGACTGTCAGGCGGTTGTAGCATAAAACGCTACTAGATGTAGGTATGTTGTTAGTGGTGTGAGATGCAGTTTCATTCATTTCCTATGCATCGTGAATGAGTGAACAGAAATTGGAATGGTACAGGTTGCTAGTCACTGTACCTCCATCGGTTCGTCGCCAGTAGGGAGCTTCACAATGCGATGTCCTATTTGCTTTGCAATATTTACGAGTATTCCTTAAAAAGTATTAGTAATCTTTTCATTTTGCTGTAGCAGCCCACAAACAGTAAATTTTCATTAGGGTTTCAATCTGTTGTGTTGAGTAAGGCTTTTTGTTGGAACAGATTAAAGGGAACGGTGTGAAACTCCAATGACTGCTTTCCAGACGACAGCGCGTGCTGCGTGGGATGCGAACTGCGACGAGAGAAACTATGACGTTGAACGGAAATAGACACCATCGACAAGTGAAAAGTAAATTACGCAACGAAGGAATGATGTTCAATATATGATGCTGGCGAACAGTAATGGCGATGATTGACCTTTTCAGATGTATTGCAAGGATGCGTTGCAGCTAAATCATTTTTCCCACTGAAACATTATAATAGGTTTGAATAGACTTCCATCGATAACAGTTTTATCGTCTGTGTGTATTGTGTGGAATCGTCCAATAACCATTCCAAATAAACGTGAATGACAACTCATTACCCTTTTATCAATCTCACCAGCATCTCTTATTATAGGACCACCCAGAGTTTTCCACAGCGTTCATTGCGTATGGGTAGCGATGGGAAAAATATTGCAGCTCGCCTGGGACCGCATCTGGATAAAAGACTGAAGCATCAAATCAACCAACTTTTGCTTCAACGCATTTATCTTGCGTAGTCTGACATTCAGTAGATGAATTCGAGAAAAAAAATTCTGTTTTCTACCTTGTTTATTAGCTTTTTGCACGTACTCTAGAGTGTCGTTCTCGTTCACCTTCGCCCATCTTTTTGTGCGTCCCGATTGAGAAGAAAGAACAAAATGTTGTTTGGGAAATTTCATTCAACGAATACAGCTCATGAAAATATGACATTACGTCTGTTAAAGACGTTAAAATTAACTGCAAATTTTTTCGTGTCTTTTCATATGAGCAAACATAATCATGATTGCTTTTGATTTTCAATTTTTTTTAGGGATACATAGGGATGTGAAATGAAAATCTAAAACCGAAAAAAGTGAAAAATATGTCCAATTTCTAATGCTAATAAATCGGTTAGTATTCGATGGATTTCCTTCGTCGTTGCAGCGATAGATTGGAAAATCTTCTAAGATTCTTCCCAAAAAAAGATAATTGTAATTTTATTATGCACACTATTGTACTATTGAAAATAGTCAATCCTTGTCAAAACGAAAAATTCAACCTCCGATTGGTCGTTATATGATTGCTTCCCAAGCACGGTCGACAGAATCATATACCTTGCAATTTAAAACATGCTATTTGGTCTATATAAAAGCCCGTTTTAGCCGAAGCAGCTCATAATAGTTCTAGACAGCGACAGGAGCAGTTGTCCTCCGGAACTTTCATTATCTACATAAAGTTCAATTTTTCGCATAATCAAAATTTAAAAGAAACATGATGACGTTAACATGATTGCTTCCCAAGCACAGTCGACAGAAACATAGACCTTGCAATTTGAAATGTGCTCCTTATTAGTATAGCAGCAAGGATGGGAAATATCGACTGATATGGCTATCGATAGTTATCGATGATTTCTTACTCCTATCGACAAGTTTTTCCCTATATAAGAGCCTGATTTAGTCGAAGCCGCTCATAATAGTTCTAGACAGCGACAACAGCAGTCGTCCTCCCTTAGCAGCAGCACTAGCAGTACAGTGGATACCAGCGATAGCGAATAGCGGCCACAGCTGTGGCGTAGCAATGGATAGCGCACTATTTGCAGCAGATCCCAACAACGATAGCAGCTGGGCCAGCTGATGCAGGGACAGCGGATACCAATGGCAGCGTATAGTGGCCACAACTGTGGCATGGCTATGGATAGCGCACTAGTTGCAGCGGATCTCAGCATCAATAGCGGCTGATGCAGTGAGGCACTTTAGTGAAATGCAGTCTCTGTGCGATAGTGGGCACTAGTAAATGCATGCAATGAAAAGTCGACTCATTTTGACAACACGTGAGCCGTCTAGTTTTGAGTGTTATATCAGCATTTCACTGTTTACTTTATCACAACGAATACTTTCTTCGCACTGTCAGTGATAACGCAAAGATGTAATCGGCATCTTATCCGATACTAAATCAAACAACAAATTGTCCTTTTCAGGATGAAATAAAAACCTGATGATTAAAGCGTTAATGTTTTCTATTGAGCTAATTTATATTTTTAAATTTGTAAAAGTTATAAATTTTACTTTACTTCCGTGTCTTAGAACGTACTGAATTATCTTTTCCTTTAGTCATGAGCACGATATCCGAAAAAATTTCATCTCTCTCGGGTTATCTTTCTTGTAAAAGTATTCTACTTCAACCTTGCGGTCGTGGCTTTGCACACAACCCTCCTGTTTTTTTTTTTGTTCGGGTTTTGGGGTGTTGAAACAATGTGTGGCAAAAATTCGCCTTTCAAATTTCGTTCAACTCAATCGGGAGTTGAGCCTCAAAGCGGTCAAAATGTCGCTTTATGACGGATAAAAAAGCACAGGTAGTTCATGAAATTCTCGATCCCGAAAATTGTTTTCAAAGCCAAATGTCTTAGAAACGAATTAATTGTCATGAAAAAATCTTACTAGAGTTCCAGAAAATAAATCGAGACAAAACCAGATATCAACGTTTCATGCATTTATAAGACATTTAGCATTACCATATTCTCTCCTATTCTCTCTCTTCAATTTCCCCATCTACACCCATATCCCTACTATAAATGCCTTACGCGGCTGTCCCATGTTAGGGGCGGCGTACAACAGCGTCTGATCCGGACCGTGCGGCTGAATCATGAAATGCTGCATCCCGCCAGCTACACATCAGCAGGATGTAGGTATTGCGAGTCTGATACGAACGAAATTAGGAATACGGAACGTAACAATCGGCAAAGACCTAGGCTACAAACACGAAAACAGAAAACGGTAAACGATTGGGAACTTAGATCGTCCGGTTTCTCAGTGAGCAAGCTCGAGCTAACTTGCTTGCTCGAGACCTACAGCGCCAGAAAGTCGAAATCGCAGCGATTCAAGAAGTTCGTCGGTAAAATTCCGGCGAAATGGAATTCCCTTCAGTAGACCATATGACTCACACTTCTTTCAAGTACTATATATCTACTACAGCGGCGGCAAAACAACGTAACAAGGTATCGGTTTCCTAGTGCTGGAAAATCAGAAAACAAGAGTCATCCGGTGGGGGCCCGTAGATGACCGTATATGCGACGATGCATACAAACATACACTGCCGGTAACCGCAAGTCAGTCCCATCTGTAATTTTGTCAATTTTGAGCTAGCATCGTATTTTGGCCTAGCTTTGAGTATATTTTCAGATGTACCGATAAAAAATACTGGTTTGTTCAACAAAAGTGGAAATCAATACCAAGTCGAATTGTCACATTAGGCAAAGTAACCGCAAGTCAGTCCCAGAGGAAAAATAACCGAAAGTCAGTCCCGATTTACAAAAAAAAAACATGCATAATACAACAGCAAAATGAATGGGGAGTAAAAAAAAGTTCGATACGAACGTTTAGATGAAAATAACTTATCTAGTAATAATTATGAATTATTGGGATTATTTGGGATTATTTTTTAGTTTGAATTGGTGATGAAGTTATGTGGAGCAATTTTCTGTTAATACGAATTCGAGTCAATTTTTTTTCTTGGTTCGCTTTTTCGTGGATCTATCCGCAAAATCTTGAGTATCGAAAAAACTTCCATCAGATTCCAGGAAATCGTTCCAAGAAATCTCCAAAGGTGATGCTCGAACCTCAAATGGATTTGGATCATCTTGACATTTGTTGTCAGATGAACCAACTGCAGTCCTGGCTTCAGTTTCTTTATTCGAGTCCTCACCGGATAAGCTTTCATCAGTTCCGTACATCATGAGATTTTCCAACGTCGACATTTCTTAAAAGGTTCTCATGGACATACACTTCCTAACAGCGAAGGATTGACAGTTTTCCACGGCAACGGATAACAACACGTCAACACGCACTATAGTTTCAACATGGCAATGTGACTGACTTGCGGTTACTTTTCACTTCGGTGTAGAATGTAACGGCAAGTCAGTCACACTCAAGGTTTTTATCATAAAATCAATTATATCAATGGTTTTTACAACGTAATTAGTGCAGGCTAGTATGCAAACTATATTTTAGCATGAATATTGACAAAATAATTCATCTTAAATAAGTGATAACTATGCGTGAATGAAATATCTTTCGAAGCTGTTTTCTCGTTTTAACATTTTTACAGATGGAACTGACTTGCGGTTACCGGCAGTACAGCGGTTGAAACCTGATTGCGTGGCATAAGAATAATACGCTAGAGAAATGGATCTACGGAACGCAAAACAGCAGGAGCAGGCTTCGAAATGGTCACGGTGGAACCACTTTTCACTGCGATAATCGTCTTATTTTTCCTCTGACGGTGGTAGACGGTTATTTTAGAAATGAGAAGGTTGTTTAGACGGTTGTTTTAGAAATGAGAACAACGCGACTTGTGTGCGGAGATTTTGGAAATTACCTATATCATTGATCTGGTGATAATATGTCTTAACATAAATAAAACGAAGTAGACTGAAACAGACCAAAATATCATCGCCAAACGAATAACAGTGTGCATCACTTTGATGCACGAGTGTCGAATGACCATCTTGTCTTTTTTTTATCCTCGCTTGTTTTCCGTCGGTCTAGTTCCGCCACTGTTGTTGTGCCAATCACCGACGCCCGGGCGGCGACTCCACCCAGGACCCTAACTCACGACCCGTTGGTTAACGGACCGGCGCCAACGGCTTTACTTCCTCATGCGATGGAAGGCGTGATCCCAGAGATTTTTCGCCTCAGAAAATCTCCCGGTATCGGCTAGGATTGAATCTAGACCAGTTTGGTTGGTTGTGAGTGGATCACGCCACCTCACAATCATCGACACCTATGTCGGCGGTGGGATTCGAACCCAAGCGTCGAGCGTGGTTGGCGGAGATGTTACCAACCACGCTAGGCCCCCGCCTAATCATCCTGTCTTCTGTGTGAGAAGCGACGGTTGTTTTACATTTACGAGTGAAAGCCTTCTGTAGCGCACGCTAAGGTATCGGAATCAAATGAAAATGCTGACCGTTGCTCAGGCTTGTAGAGCAGGAGAAACGAGTGACAAACATAAATCGGCTGTGAAGTACTATTCTCGGTTTCATTGAAGCGAATGCGAGAGAGGTGATAGGTACGACGCGTGGAAGACATCGTAACGGCTGAGTATCAGAGAACGACGAACGAGATGCACCGTGCCAGGAGCTGCATGCTCACTGCGGCTACGCGTCAAAACAGAAAGAGATACCAACAGGGAGACGAGAGCTGCCGAAAATACAGTCCACTATCATAAGAAGCACGAGCACGAGGAGTAGATACTCGCCAGCGCAGAAGACAACTTTACCAGAAACGACGCACGGAGCTTCTATAGAACAGTCAACAGAGTCAAAAGCAGGAATTGCCTTGTGCCGGTGATGTGTAATAACAAGAACGGCAACCTGCTTACAGAATAACTGACGAATGTAGCCAGGTAAAAAGAGCATCTCCAGGCGCTATTGAAAGATGAGGGGCAAGATAAGCAAAACAGGGACAGCTGTGGAGCCACGAACACAGAATAAGGACCCTTTATAAGGCAGTGGCAACTGTATTGCTACCAACGGAAAAAATATTATTCATTGTTCATTTTCTTCAGCCACATCTGACTTCACAGTTTTAATGACGGGTGATGGGGAAAAGCCTTTGTGTATAAACCTGGAATTGACCTTTTATATCTTTTAATACATTTTTACATGTCTGTCTGTGAATTACATGGTTAGGTCTCGGTTATATTGCAGTGTGCACCGGGAAAAGAAAGACCAGGAAGCAAATGTTTTCACGAGAAAAAGTAATAGACAGAAACTCACCTATTCCTGACAACAGACTCCAACTGGCGTCGTTTCAATTTGTTATTGAACACTTATACTGACATAGTGTATTCAAATAGCTCGTGGACTTTGTTAAATTGCCGACATATCGAAATTATCGCTTCATTTCGTCCGTATTCCGTACTCCGGAACTCCAATCTCAGCGAGTTTCTCCGGCGTAAGGGGATGGATGGCACATAAATATTTAGATGGTTCAGTATTAAAGGTGCGTCAACAACACCAAGTAATAATTTTGCCGCGAATATTGCTCTGGTAGAGTCACGCCTGTTGCAAAGTGTTTCCATTCCAAGAAATCTGCACCGGATGTCGTATTGCGATATGCTGGCTGCGTTGTTCCACGGAAGCAGTCTGAGGGCAATGAATCGTGAATTTCCTCTGGGCAGCTTTGAATCGAACAATCCAGAAATCCGTATAAGGACTCTATACTACTCATGCAGTCTCGAGGGATGATCGTACCAGTGAATAGTACATTGATCGCAAGCTGTGTAGGTCGATAAAATCTTTCGTAGTCCGCATGATGAATCCCAGATTGCGATTTGCTTTTGTAATTACGTTTAAGGGGTTATATACCTTTTTGGTCGAAAAAAATGAGGGAAGTTTGAATTTATTTTTAAGTGCATAGCACCATTTTCATTGCATCAAAGTGGTATTTTTCTGAAAGTACAGTTTATCAACAACAAAACAATACGTTTGATTTTGAGATATACCAATTATTGCTGGAGTAATGGCCGTTTCCCCGAAACGCTATTTTTGCAGAGGCTTGCGGTGATCCTGATAGAGACTCAGCGGGTCAACCGAAATCAAAAAACTCATATTATTTCATTAGTTTAATAGTGTGCCGTGTCCTTGAACGATCGCTGTTATGAGTATTTTGTTTTCAGTGCAAACGGGAACGTTTTTTCCAAAATATACACGTTTTGAGCGCTAAAAATTGCATTAAAAAATGTTTTACGGCAAAATGTAACTGTACGTTTCAAAAGCGATCGTTCAAGGACCAGCGAATTTAATAACGAAAATTTAAAAAAAAATTAAGGAAATCGGTTCAGTAGTCAGGTAGTCAGTAGTCGCAATCAGGATCACGGCAAAATCATTTTTCGGAAAACACTATTCCGAGATAATCGCGTGTAAAGTTTCAAGTTCAGCTTATGCGGCCGTGGCGAGGCGGGTTGCCAATCTCTCTAACTTTCTTCCTATTGCTCAGATCTTCATGAAAATTTGTGAAAATGTTCGCAAGATGTTGTATTTGAATATAATGCAATAATTGTTTCTCGGTTTTTTGAAAACTAAAAAGGTATATAACCCCTTAAGTAATGATTGTAAAAAGTGAGACTTGTGTCCAGGATGACCCCCAGATCCTTCATTGAATCTACACGCTCAGGTTGAGTGCCACAGATTTGGTAATTCCATATGATTGGTGCAGTTTTATGGGTACACGATATAATACAACATTTTGGGCACTGATAGTCATGCAGTTTCTCAGGCACCAATCTTGTAAGAGATCGATCATCCGCTGAAGTTCCTATGATTAAATATATTTTCAAGTCGTCAGCATACACTAATCTAACTCCATGTGGAAGCAAGCGGGATATGTCGTTGAAAAATATCGACAATAATAGTGGACCAAGGTTGCGACCGTGGGGAACGCCAGCGCTGTTTGTAAAACAATCGGATTTCGCCGCAGGTAGCTAAGGGGTAATATCTACCGAAAAAAAATTTTTTTCGCCATTTTTTTTATTGCCCTAAATCATGCTAAAACTATCCAAGAATCAAAATCTACATCGCCCAAGTACAGATCTAAACTCAAAGTTCGTTTAACCCTTTAACGGGCCGAGGCTAAGAAAATGTCATTGAATTTTATTGTTTATTTCTGATCACTGATCATAGCTCGTAATTATGAAGCAGAAAAAAACGATAGTTGTTGGTGGCAATATAGTTGCCACTGCCTTATAGAGGGTTAAATCAATTTTTACCGAACAGCTTTTATACTCCAAAATCACATTTTTCGTTTAATTTGGCGATGCTCGTTTTTCTTTTTATTTCAAGGCTTTGTAAACTAGCAGAAGTTACCTATGATTTTAAGTATAGAGGTCTCTGAATCAAGTTTCGACCGTTATAGCGTGTCTACAGCACGTGTTTACTCACAATTCCCCTTTGTTTATTCGATCAGCCATTCTCGTTGTGTACGTTCTTTGTTTGAGTTTTTCTATACTTTTTAACTGTGAGTTATATTCAAAAGTACTTAAATATGACTGACAAGTTTGAGTTTTGTGTGGGATCGGGCGCCAACTGTGTCAAAGTCGCTGAGCATCGCATGTCTGATATCGCAAGGAAAATAAAACCCAGGAAGGACAACTTTCCGGCGCAGGGATAGCTGACTGAAGGTAAAAAAATTATTAAGGGGCTTTATTATTGCGATTCTTAAGATTTATAGCATTTTGAAACTTTAAACGTGTTTTTCTCAAAACCATGTTTCCAAAATCGGCGAGCAGTAGAATTGAATAAGTTTACATTCGATTGACTTGAAATTTTAACTGTAGCTTCTTCATTAGATTATCTAGTGAAGTACACACGATTTTAGTGATTGATTGACAACAACTAAAGTTATAAACAAACAAAGTCGATTTTTTTTTTCGTCGAAACAAAACTTTTTTTTTTCAAACCATTGCCATTTTGCGAAGAAAAATTCTAAAAATATAATCATGTGTACTTTACTAGCGACACTTATGTAGATAATGAAAATTTTTTTGTTTTGGTTATAGGTGGAATTGAGCACGACTTCTACTGCTCGCCGCGGAACAACTTAAAAAAAGCGGTTCACGGCAATCGCTGCACAGCCGCCATTTTGTAACAACAATAGTATAAAAAATATTTTTTTCTATTCTGCAAAGAGTTGCTCAATCCAATGGTATAACATTTATATACCTTACATCTCAAATGTCCTGTGAAAAAATTCATGAAAAAAGCCTTGTTTTTTTTTGAGCATTTGGTAGATATTACCCTTTAACGCAAATGCTATGTTTAATCAGATATCGTCCCCTTAATGCTAGAACTAGATAACTCGAAAGTTCCAAAACTCGTTGAAACACGATAACAAGAAAAAATGTTATTCATCAACTACAAAACTAGATATCTCAACGTAGAACAAATGGGTTCTGTGCTAAAACTAGATAACTCGGCTCTTAGTTGATTATTCGTTGCTATAAGTGGATATTTTATCAAATAGGTCGGAGCGCGAGAAAAGGATGACAAATCTTACTTGGTTCATGCATTGATTCAACACATTTTGTCAGTTTTGTGCAGTACTAGTGCAACTCAAAATGCATAGTCTCGAGAAAAACCCATTAGAAAATTAGCGTCGAAAATTTCCAAGGAAACTTTGAATTTTAATACTTCCCATTCTTATTGAACATGTTTGGGTTTATCATGAACATGTTATTAGCACGTTTTACAAGTTAAAACCTTATTTTTACCACTTCTATAGCGATATTTCGATACGAGCTACAATGGCACTTCTATGCATAACTCTGATTTTCATAACTTCATGACATGAAACTCAACAGTATAGCATCGTTTGCCTTGATGGCTCAAGACTCAAAAATTTAAAATTTCGTGTTGAACCCCTGTTGCAAAACCGACTTTTTGTTAAATAGTTTGTGACTACACGAAAATAGAACACCTGCGAAAATGTCTTTTTGAGGCCTGAAATGACATGGATGCTTGTTATAAAATCTGAGCCATTCAAAATGGCATATAACACCAGGAACAAATTTTACACGGAGAGTTCAACAAGAAAAGCAGAAGAGTATTATAAAGGCCAGTACAATGACTCTATCGTTCACCAATACGGCCGTTCCAAGCATATTTGTCCCATGATCTATGCAAACCTTATGGACGCTGGGACAGTTATGCTTGGAGCGGCAGAGTACACATCTCAAAAAAAAAATATAATGCACTCAAGTTTTACTCTGATATAAAACCTCTAGCTCTCAAAGATTGGTTCAAAACTTTTTATCGGAATTTACCACATAATGATAAAGCCAACGACAATCATCTGTGAAGGGGATGTAGATTTACGGTATAATTTTGATTGTTAACAAGTAAAAACGGCAAGGCCACTGGGAAGGATGGTACCCTGGCCGAACTTCTAAAAGCGGGAAGCAAGCAGCTGTACTACGCAATCCATCAGACCATACTGAGGATCTGGATGGACGACAAATGCCGAAAGACTGGTTGGAAGACCTCATATACCAAATCTACAAGAAGGGCCATCGACTGGATTATTGCAACTATCGAGGCATTATATTGCTCAACTCCTTCGTCAGCGAATACCAGGCTAGTTTTCGGTAGGGGCGTTCCACGACAGATCAAAAGTTCACCCTACTAGAAATCCTCGATAGTTCCGATAGTATAGCTTGCAGACTCACCATCTCTCAGATTTTAAAGCGGTATACAACTCAGTGAAAAGAAGCAAGCTGTGGCAGATTATGCTGGAACACGGTTCCCCAACGAGACAAATTAAGCTGAGTCGTATGACGCTGGAGAAATGGAAATCATGTGTACGGATAGCTGGCGAGACATCAGTCGCGTTCGTAATGTTAGATGGACTGAAGCAGGAGGATGAGCTTTCCAACTTACTGGTTAATAGAGCCCTTGAAGGCCTTCAGGCTTAAGCGGGAAGCGACGAAATTGAGACTAGGCATTGACTCTGTTGAAACAAAGTTCATGGTAACTGGCAGAGAGCGTGTGAGTTCCGGTGGTGTTGGTGCTGAATTGAAGTTTGATGGGGAACGATTTGAAGTGGTTGATGAATCCGTATTTCTTGGTACGCTTTTGACATGTGACAACGATATGAACCGCAAAGTAAACGACGGGAGGTCCTTCTACGGATTGCGTAACCAGCTGAGGATCCGTAGTATGCAAACTCGCACAAAACTAGCGCTGTATAGAACACTGATTCTTTCGATGGCTCATTACCGACATGAAGCATGGACGCAGAAAGAAGCTAATTGCCCGGAGTTTTTGAGCGTCCTGCGATCGATACTTGGCGGTAATTTGGACGATCTGTTGATGCACGAAATGACAGAAGAAGGGCTGTCCAAGACAGAAGAAACTGGACATGTCTTATTCGTTTGGCCAGTAAACGGTCCGTTGGCCAACAAAGTGAAGTAAGTAACGTAATCCTTATGAAGACTGAGTGACGTGAGCGAACGGATTAGCTGCTAAGGGGCCGTTCTCCGTCTTTTCCTAGCCTTTCAAAAACTGTTCAATTTTGTTTTCAATTTTGTTCAAAATATGAACAAAATTTGTTCATATTAGTTATTCGAAGGCAAACCGTTAAATCGCTTTTAAATTTTTGTAAATATGCTTTTCTAACGATAAATCAATCATGAATGCGTTGTTTTTAGTGACAATAATGACTTTGTGGAACAGTATTTAGTGGCCAGAACAAAACATAAGTCAGAAAAAATAAAAACTACGTTTCGCAATTTGATTAAACCTAATTGTCACTAAATAGTTATTGATAAAACAAATGTATACATTATCGAGAGAATAATTAAGTATTGAACAACAAAACAATTGTTATCAATAAATTATCTCTATTTTCTTATTTACCACCTCACCAAAAAACATACATTCAAAACTCTATCAGATCCTACAAGAAGCATATTTTTTATCTTTATTCGACCATCCTCTTAAACATCTACATCACAGCAATTTGGAGTTGTATGTGCACACTACGTACCAAACGGCAAACAGCGTAAGGAAAGTGCCCACAGAATCATCGTTCAAATGGTGCCAGCCTGTCCTCGGTCAAATGTATAAAATTTTCTCTGCTGTACCTACTACCACTGTACCTAGATGTACATATCTACACAGCGATGCCGCCGACTAAAACTTTCAGTTGAAACTGTTGTTTCATTTTGCGTCACCGAGTAGTAAATGGCACCAGCTAGCTTGCGATTTTCACGTCCGATGGTCTGTCCACCCACTCTGCCAGCCACAGGCATTTGCGGGGCATACTGGCAGTATGGGGACTTCGCCACGACGACGTGAGGAGTAAACTTTTCCCGCATCTGCTTTTGCGGATATGGATGAACCCAGTGAAGGTATTGTCAATGATTGGACCATCCGAGTGCTATGCTGGTTCGACAGTGGTTCGGTTTTTTTTTGGTAATTTCCACCGACGACCGATTGTGAAAGTCGCCGCTTTTCCAGCTCATGCTCATGTCTGTGATCTGTTAAATAATTTAACACACGAGAGTTCCCCTCTCACGGGACATCTACTAAGCTATCTTGTGAAGTTCTATTAACGCTACTGTCTCACGTGAGCTGGAGCCTAGTAATTCCGTTGTTTCGATAAAAGGTGGAAATACAATGAAAAAAACCTAAATTAATCCACCCAGCGGAGAGACCCAGCCTTTCTCCTTCGAACTTATAATTTGTTAAAATAGATTTACTCCAACACTTAAAAAATACACCTTGATTATTCCTTCTGGATTTGTTATTCATTCTAAACAACAAATTTTTGGTAGTCAACAGCACAACAATACCGAACATTTAAAATTTAACATATCATCGGCTTCGTGCAACACTGGCACAACTCAAAATTTTGCATTTTTGAGTTTTTGATGGCAAACGATGCCAAATACTGTAAAGTTTCATCACACGAAATCCCATTTCGAAAATCACAAAAATTCCAGAGTTATGAGTAGAAGTGCCTCTGCTGCACGAAATTTCTCCATAAAGTTAGTAAAAAAAAGGTTTTAACTTGGACAACGTGAGCACGTAATATGTGCATAATAAACCCAAAGATGTTAAATAAGGATTGGTAATCTTAAACTTCAAAGTTTTCTTGAAAATCCAAGGATAAATTTTTGACGCAAATTTTCAAACGCGTTTTTCTTGAAACTATGTTTTTTTGAGTTGTGCCAGTGTTGCACGAAACCGACGATATGAATATAAATTAACACATATACATGCAAATAACATTACACTGGGGTCTTTTTTTACGAGGTTGGTTGTACCGCGTTGAAAAAATCCGCGTATAAAAAACCGCGTTATTTTCAAAAATCGCGTAAAAAAACTCCATTCAATAATGAGATCCGATTAAAAATAATGGCACGTAAGTAAATATAAACTTGAAAAATAATATAAAAATGGTAACGAAGCTCACAAAATGAGTTTATAGTGCTCCTAAAATGAAATTTCATTGAAGAACAGGACAATAACTTTTTTATAATAATTTTGCCACATGTTTAAGCTTTCGTTTCATTATCGGAAGCTAATCGCAACGACCCTGACTCGTATCGTTATACAGTTATTAATGTAGTTTTGTTCCTCGTCCCGAATCAACGGAAATTGTCTATTTTTTGATAATAACAGCAAATATATTAAAAATATGCATTATTTAGATTGATAAACAGAATATCTTCTTGTCATGAACCATACGATTGATTTTTATTATGACTTTATTGGATTTACTTATACTAAACATATTTAGTACCGCGTAGAAATAATCTTCCAAATCGCGTAAAAATAATCCGCGTTATTTCAAAAAACCGCGTAAAAATAATCCGCGTTATTGTGAAAAATCGCGTAAAAAAAGTCACGTATAAAAAACCGCATAAAAATAACTCGCGTAAAAAAGACCCCAGTGTAAATTCCTTCAACTATATGATGCGAATTTGTTTCTGATTGTGGTATAATGGATTTGTACTCATATACTGCCTATAAATATTCAGATGTATAAGATTTAAAATAATGTATAATTAAATGTTGTTGCTTATACATTAATTTGAATGATCTTATCAGTGAAATTGAAATTCTTTAACGCAGTTGATATTACTGATCGTTTCTGAAAGGCATCCAATGAATGGTCAAATACCAATCAATATGGGTTCTTGAAACCTGGATTATACCCAGTGGCCAGAATCCAACCTAAAACCCAATTTTCAATCCAGATGACCACTTTTGGTTGCCTGATAATCATAAAATCATAGAATCCATCATAAAATTGCCGAACTGCCTAATCTGGGTATTTCTATGGCGAAGATGGCGACAGTTTCCGATCAACAGCGTAAAGCGACAAATATCATCCAATACGATTTGGGGAAGCTGTATGATACCCTGAGACCAGAAATCATCTTCAGACGCCTTTTTAAATTTCTAGACAGTAGCTTCCGGTTTCTACCAGTCTAAAAGGGACAAACATTACCCAATGTAAGTTTTTCAGTACCCGGGATGATGCTCAGAGACCAAGAATCAACTTCATACTTCATTTTGAAATCCGAATTTGCGACACCTGTTTTCTTTAAATAAGTCGTGTAATCTTTGAAAGAAGAAATTTTCAATATTTTTACAATTCAACACATAATGGATAAAGTAAAAGTCCGATTACACTGGTCAACACAAGTGTTGCCCCGAAGTTCAAACTAAGAAAAAATGAAAAATTATAGCTTTTTCTGTGAATTTTTTTCTATATAGGGCAACTATTACGAACTTTAGAGCAGCATTTTTTTCGATTTTGTCAACCAGTGTTGTAATTAAATTAAATGGGTACCAATAAAGCAACTGAACCTCCAATTTAAAACTAAGATTGTTGAAATCAGTGATGCCATCTTTGCACAGAACGGAAGGTCAACTTCAGGTATATGATCGAACAGAAAGTGCACACAAAAAGGACTGAAAAATGACAATTGAATTTTCTGTGCTCTCGGGCAATATATATTTGTCGTGTACGTTTATGCCGCTTTGAATTGACGGTTATTTCAACAGTTTAGCCCGTTTAATATTACGTTCGATACAAAAACGTTTTGGGAAAAATTCGCAATTATTCACATTTGTGGAGTTTGTCATATTACAATAGTGTAACGAAGGTATTGTAATCGACAAATGTTGATTTGAAACACGAACAACAATCAATGTTATTGGAAAATTGTGCGTTTTAAACCGTTAATGTTGCAATTCTTCCATTTACAATTGTACCATGTATTATCGACGTTTTTTTTTTTTTTTGAAAATTGTTAAAATGTAAAATGCAGTTCGTGAGTTTTTTTTTTTCAACTCAAGAAAGTACTTTGAGTTTTTGAAAATCATGGCACAGATGGATTTTTTAACGCAAACTTTCCGAATATTTATAATAAATGAATCACATTTTTATTCGGAAATGAAATTTAAAAACTAGTTTCATCCTCTTATTAGATTATATTACATGTTTTGCCGATTGACTCTAGTCCATTCTGGAGAATATAGATTTTCTACTCTTTGATGCGACATGCGACATGCCATTTAAATAAAAATAAGCAGAATAAGGTTAAATGTTAATAATCTGATTATTTTCACAGTTAAAAGGAGTATATTACTGAAAAACAATAAAGGAACAGTTCTACAATTATCTATGCCGGTATCTGAGTCAGCTGTTTTGAAGGATGCTAGGGGCAAGACACTGCGTAACCCAATAGGTGATTAGTAATCCTAACAAAAAGAAACAACCGGTGTCATCTTGCAACATGGATAGCTCAACCCAACGAGTGAAAGTCATTCACTAGTTGGGCTACGAATTTAGTGCAACGAGCAAAATCCGATTGTATTCATTGTTACTAAGTGTTTATCGTTGCATTTTCAGACACTCCTCTAGTCACATCAAAACTCTTTGAAGTCATATTATCGTCGTTGTGATGTTGGTGTATAGAAACATAGTAAAACGGTATGTAAAAAGTACAACCTGCTATATTGCAAAAAAAAAATGCCAAAAACTAAAGTTGTTTATTAAAACAACCGATGACCAAAATTCATCGCATCTTATAATATACTATTTCGAAGCATTCAAATCATAAATCCGGTGAAGCTACATACCTTGCTACTGATATTCATTCATTTTAGAAGCAATTCACAACTTGAAACACATGAATTTGCGATTTTCATTTGCTTAGTTATGTCGTTTTCGTTTTTGCGGTGTAGCTACCCCGCGGACTACACTTTGTCCTATCACTGTTTTTTTTTTTTACATTTTCCGGACTATCCCGGACTACCCTTTTTCTGTCCCGGACAGTCCGCGAAAGAAACAGAGTACAGTTTTGAAGACACCAACACATTCACACGTATGTGTCAAAATCAAAAAAAAAATGTGTCAAAACCGGTTTGCTTTGATTATCGTTCTTCGCGTGTCAAACATCAGGTTGAATTTCATTATTATTTCATTTTTTTATTTTGTCATTTTTCAGTAAATTGGCAAATTTTTCGTACAGTAGCACAAACGCGATAAAAGACAATAGCGATAATGACCAAATCAAAAGTCACAGCTACCTCTGGTATTACGCACACCATTGCAACTGCTCGGAAAGTGTTTTTTTTTTCAGCTGCAAAGCGTAGTCCGGGACGGGATAGTCCTGCCGTAAAAACGAATTCGACATTAGTAAGAAACTATTAACAAGTTGAAAAAGTTATTTGCTGTCGCTTGGTGATGCTTCGTCTCCAACCGTACAAAACAAAAAAAAACGCTTTTCCGCTCGTGCCTACTTGTTGATCAAACCGTTTCACCAAGTCCTATACGCTATGGTTGGGAAGTTAATGTGATAAATTAATGATAGATAAATGATATATCAACCAATATCGTGTAATATTACCGAAATATTTTTCATGAAATAAAGTTGTCAAGCCCCTAGAAATAATGTGTTTTCCTTCTTACAGATGCTTAGCAGGGTTAACCTGTAGTGTTTATGCGACAGATTTATACCAGTGTGTTTGATTGATTTCGATAAAAGTAGTATAAATTCTGTTTATTTTCCGTGAAAAAGCGTTCTTTCCACCCCTAGGGAGCGCTGCAAAATTCACTGAGCACTTAGCAGTTTTCGTATCACAGATGACCTTCCGTTCTGTGATCCTTGGGCAAACGAGTGAATTTGATAAAGTTTTCTGAACACGTTCCTTTTCATAACCCTCGAACTACATGTTCAATCATCATAAAATTCGTTATTAAGGGGTTTTGAAGACAGCCCGTTCATTTGGTACCTATTTTGTTCAAATCGGTTGTGTAGTTTCTGAGATAATGGAGTTTCATAACTTTCACATTTTGATACATAACAGACAAAGTTACAGTCCGATTATAATAAAATTCAATAGGGTTTTATCAGGCAACTAGAACTTTCTATTGCAACTTATTTTGTGAAAATCCGTCCATCCATCTCTGAGAGAAGTGGGTGAGTTCAAACAGTCTTAGAAACATGTTTCTTGTCATAGCCTGATTTCACATTATTATACATAACAGAAAAAGTTTAAGTCCAATAACAATAAAATTCAATAGGGTCTTATGGGGCAATAAGACCTTTCATATGACACTAAGTTTGTGAAAATCGGTCCAGCCATCTCTGAGAAAAGTGAGTGAGTTTAAACAGTGTTTGAAACACGTTTCTTTGTATAACTTTTGAACTACTTGTCCAATCATTATAAAATTATTTCACAAATGGTTCAAAAAACAAGCCCGTTCTTTTGATACCAATTCAAATCGGTTTCGTAGTTTCTGAGATAATGAAGTTTTGTGATTTTCACATTTTGATACATAACCTCGAAACTAAAAATCCGATTACAATAAAATTCGATAGGGTCTTATGGGGCGACTAGACCTTTCATTTGCAATTAGTTTCATGCAATTAGCCATCTCTGAGAAAATCGAGTGAGATTGGGAGACCGTTACATACATACACACACACACATACACACACACATACAGAAAATGCTCAGCTCGTCGAACTAAGTCGATTGATATACGACTTTTTGGATCACTTTTATACCTTTAGTTTATTCAGTGATTGCTATACCTTTCTAGGAGAGAGGCAAATATCGAGCTTCTTCTAGCGTACCTTCCGATAGTGCTAGAATAGAAAATTCGGTCAACTATCTTTGTTTTGTGATGCTACATTTTATTCGATGACTAACTTTTGACAAGCGAGACACCCGATCTACAGGAATCTTTACAGACTAAAAGTACAATGAGTTTTCAAAGTATTCCGGTTGAAGCTTGCTTCATTTAAAATCAGGAAATATTGATTTACCTACAAACGAGCCGAAACACAAACGACCGAATTTCAAACGGTCAAACTAATAGACGGCCGAATCACAAAATGCCGAAAATTCATTGAAAATGGATGATGATTTTAATAAACCCCGAATTAATCGACCTACCGGTGAAACCCAGCCTTTCTCATCCGAATATATTATTTGTTAAAGTAGATTTACACGAACACTTCAATTTTCAATTTTTTAATTTTTGCAAGATTTCTTTTTACTCTAAATAACAAGTTTTGGTAGCAAACAGTACAACTATACCGAACATTTAAAACATAACATTCACTCACATATGAACATACAACATACACACATGCAAATAACATGAAATAAATATGTTTCAAACATTGACGCGAAATTTTTTGTTTGGTCGTGGTATAATCGAAACGTCATAACTTGACGTGGCTTGCTCTGAAAATCGCAAAACACTGAAATTCGCCAAATCAACTGTGTATGATGTACTCAGCATTTCCGTAAACGGATGACCGTGACCCGGAGGTAAACCCAGGACTCTCCGATCAGGATATTGTCAAAAAATATAGTGTCCTGGGAGGGAGAAATGGATACGAAGCTGTGGGAGTGTCAAAACGAACCAGAATGAGCTGTCATTGACTGTCAATTTGAGTTTTTGTGTTCATTGTCGTTTTACAAAATATTTTGGTTTATTTTTACGTAAAATAATAAATTTCATAAGCTGTAAGTAATAATCACGTCAGCGTACTTCGATTATTGATCTTGCGCTTTAATGCCTTGGTTACAATTTCGAACACACTTCATCACAGTCGAATCACATACATAAGACATACGTAACACTCAGGAAGAAATCTTCCAAAAAAGTTGGTACAAAATGAACTACTCGAAAGTACCAACCTCTGTAAAAAAAAACCTCTGTTTGAGTAGTTTATGGAGGTTGTGTACCTGCGCAGCCCTGCATTTGTCTCGTTCCCACTTGAAAAATGCAGCATTGATTTTGTAAACAACTTTTTGACAGTTTCGCAAGAGATTTTGTTGAGGGCTCGGGTAGAGCCGCTATGAAAAAAAATTCAATCCGTTCATTTTCGTCGAGCAGTTCATACTGGTGTTGGTACCGGGTGATGTGGGGCAAAGAGTACCAAAAAAAATCGCCAGTGTTACGTATCTCTAAGTATGTGGTCGAATGATGGTTCTCGTTTCACAAAATAGTGAGATGCAGGATTGCAAAATTTTTGCAACTGCATGAAACCCCGAAAAAGCTCCCTGACAGATTACGCTCTCGTACACATTTTCAGAAAGTCTGCGCAAATATATATAAACTCAAAACTGATAAAACACAGACTCGAAAAATTTGTGTTTCACAGACAAATTTGCACATTCAGTATTTCTGATGTTGCTAAAAATTTCGGTTAAGTCATGCATACGTTAAAGCAAGAAGCTATCAAAAACCGACGCATGTGCGTGTTCTCTGTTTTGAATGTAGTAGGGTAACGAACGTCTTCGTCATTTGGCTGAAACTTTGCATAGACGTTTCTATAGGCAAGAGATGCCTTTTTGTGCTATTGGTTTAATTTTTTGGAACACGACTCATTTTTGAGAAGCTATTGAAAAATGCTACTTCGGGAAGGTATTAATGATTACGAATATTCTTAGCGCTAAAACGGTTTGTTTGATCGGTGTGACGTTTGCGACGAAGTTGTAGGTAATAGTTTTGTCTTTCCGAAAAAAATATACATCCTGAAATAATTTTGTTTTGTTGGAAAAAAGTGAAATAAAAATTATCCAAAAAAACTCATTTTTGAAAAATCCATTTTTTGTCACAAAAACTACAAAAGATTACCTAAACAATGCAACGATCAGAGAAATCAAGAAAAAAAATTTATGATTTTTTGAAAAGAAATATTTTTTTACTACAGGATACATTTTATTATGGAAGGACAAAATAATTATCTACAACTTTGTCAAAGAGCGATTTCGAACTCTGATTAGTCGGTTAATGGTTGTTTTCCCTAGCACGGTCGACAGAATTATATTCCTAGTAAACTGGGCATGCTCTTTTGGAGCTATATAAGAGCCTGTTTCTGCTTAAAGCAATAATTTTGCTAGTAGGTGTTGACTAGAATGGTCCTTACAAAGTAGCAGCGGGTGGCAGCGGATAGCAACAGCGGCGTGCTACCAGCGGCAGTAGTGGTAGCAGCATCAGCGATGGATGCAGCAGCGCTTCCTCTATTGAAACTTGCCTTTGTGCGGTAGCGACAGCAGCAGTAGCAGTAAATAGCTGTCTTTGTGCGGTAGGGGCAGCATCAGCAGTAGGTACATCAACCAGAACTTCTTCTAAAGAAAACCTGCCATATTTTGGAAACACACAAACGTTTCGAGATGCTGAAAATCAAATCTGTCGGCCGTCAATTTTTCAGTGTGAAAACAGCTATCCACTGTGTTATCAAAGAATGCTTGATTCCCACTGTCGGTGATAGCACAGAGATGCGAGCAGCACCATATCCGATATTATATAAAACAACAAATCTTCTGTTGAAAATTGTCAAGCCCCAATTATGCGAATGGCTAGACTACTGAAAATGTTCAAGTCTTGTTGAAACGCACATTTTGATTGATCTGATTGATCGCTTTCCCTATCACGGTCGACAGAAATTTATACCGGCGACTAAGACGATCCTAACTAAGCAGCAACGGGTAGCAGCAGCAGTGGCAGCAGCAGCGCTCGCAACGGGTATTAGCAACGGCAGCGGGTATCAGCAGCGGTGGTAGCTGCCTTCAAGCGGTAGTGGCAGCATCAGCGGTAGGTGCATTGGCCAGCCCTTCTTCAAGTATTTTCGCAACACAAACGTGTTTGTGATGCTAGCAATTAAAGCCTGTCGGCCGTCAAATTTTAAGCGTGAAAACAGCTTTCCACTGTGTTATCTGATAAATGCCTTAGGGGCCATCCACATACCACGTGGACAGCTGGGGTATGTGTAATGTCCACGGTCAATACAAAATCGTTGAAAATCTGTCTACGTGGTATATGGTTGGCCCTCTAATCCTACTGTCGTGGATAGCAAGATAGCAAGAAAGATGCGACCCCGATCATATACGATCTTAAATTAAACTAAAAGTTGTGCTTTTTAAAACAAATTAAATTTTTTATTGAGGTATTAGTAGTGCAACGGGTATCAGTAGCGGTAATGTTGATATCAGCCTCAGCGGTAGGTGCATTAACAGTAGAGTAGCAAAATTGACGTAGCTCAGGGGCGGCTCGTGACTTTTTAACTTACCTGTTCAACTAAAACTTCTAAAAACCACAGTTTGGGAAAGTAATCACAATTATGTCCGCGGAAAAACGCAAGTTATTCTTTTTGTTGCTATTCAGAAATAACACTAAATAAAGAGGTATAAATATGAATTTAGATTTGAAATTCTATTTCGTCTGGCGGCAGGTTACACCTACGGACGAGTCGTTCCTGATAGAGCTGTTCGTTGCAACACTTGCATGCCTACATTCGAAAGTGATCACGAATGCTTTGAATAATAAAATTCTTCGAATGATAGTTAGATAACGATAACTTTTACCAACACTATTTATTAGTGTAAATCTATGGAAACAATGTGGCAGCCCTGAAAAAATTCAAAAAAATAACTGGGGTCGATTTACAGCCTATTAAAATCATCAAGGTTCCGGCAATACCATCTTGGTTATTTTTCAGGAACCGGAAATCAATCTCTTGAATCTCAGAATAATCGTAGATCAACCCCAGAGTCTTTTAGTGTTAGCACATTATGTTCAGAGTGTTTTATTAGTTTTGGATTAGTCAAGATCATTCACGAATGCAACAATGCAAGTAATGCAACAAACAACATTTTGTAGTTATACGTCCACCTTGCAGTCGTGGCTTTACATACAACCCTTCTGTTATTTTTTTATCTTTTTGCAAAAAATGGTACAGGTTTATTCATATCATCAGAGCATTTTTCTTATACAAATCTTCGAACAGAAATGACATTTTTCTTTTACCCTACAAATTCAATATCAATCAACTTCATTGCGAAGAGACCTCTAGTTATATTGATATAACGTTTGAAAAATTACACATATTTTCTGGCCTATATCGCATTTACTCGTCACCAAGCCCAGAATGTTCAGATACATGTTATAAAATAACTTCTATAATATAGAAGTAACTTCTAAAGTTGAAGTGGGTATGCGGTTAAAAAGAAGAAAAAAAAATAACGCTAAATATTATGTACAGCCTAATTATAAACGATTTCTTATCAGGAGTTATCAGTAAAAACAGTCAAGATTATACTCACGAATAGAATTCTCTTTTTATTTCCAAAAATTAGCTCAAACACTTATTTGTAGTTAATCATAAAGTAAGTTATTGATGTAAACCGTGTCTTGATCGATGTATTCTCAAAGATTAATGCATTCTGTAACGCTGTGGTCAATGTACAACATTATGTATTATTTATACAATACAATGCCGTTTAAAATTTTTGGGGTGTTATCAAACTGATAGCATAACCTGCGGGAATTCGGTACTTAAGGAAAAATAGATCGATTTCCTAAATCTATTTCGCTTTTATCTATAGCTCAGTTGGCACGATAATGTATATAGCTTAGGGAATTTAATATTTGAGATAATGGGAGCTGCGGCTAATATGAAAAAGCTAAGCTACTTTAATCGTTAAAAGCATTAAATCAGGGCTATTATTAACAAATTACAATCCAAAACATCAAATATCAATCAAATAAACTTAAAAAACTTGTAAGTGCTTCGTAGAATGAGCAAAAACTTGTTGACTCTGACAGTAAAACTCGCAACGCCGACTATCTTCGCTATTTGGTTTTTAAATGACACATCTGATTCCATATCTATACACTACATTCTACCCGAATTGCTACTCACCAAAATACTTTGTACCATTCACTACTGAATATTTTTTCTCGTTCCGTTTAGCACAACGGGATGCTTGAGGGATAAACATGAAAATGACAAACCAAGACAAAATATCCATCGACAATAATAATAGCTGTTCCAAATGCTCCTGATACATACGTCTACTTACATATGGTTCTACTTTCATTTACTGTTACCTCAAAGGGTAAAAAAACGTTCAGTTTTTTTCTTACACGGAATTCCGTTAGAACCACTAAAATGTGCATAACATTTTCCGAATGTCGCAGCAATATAATTTTATATGGCTTTGGCATCTGTATGGGAGTACAAAATCTGTTTAACATTGTTAGAGTAATCTGCCATTTCCCATAAATAGCTCTCAAAACCCTTGGTAAGCAGAAATCATATATTTACAAAGTAGTTGAAAACGATTCTTGATTCAAGACAAGCAACAAATGTTTATTTTCAAACCCACATCTGAACAGATATAATAATTTCATAGAAGCATTCAGTAAATTACCATGGATCTCGTTTTGTACAAACAAAACAAAATTGAGTAAATAGTGTTTAGGCATAAGTTTAAGTTCAGTTACAAATTTGACAGACTATTCCTTAGTTTTCGAAAAAACCGAAAAAAACTCATCATGCCTTGCTATGAACATCCTTGTTCTTTTTCTGTGATACACTGTAACCTTGGTGTATCCCACTTTGGATTTTTCTTGCGCAACAACATTGATTCTGCATCCAATTCAAGTGCATGGTAAAAATACTGAGTGCGAAACATATATCTTTGTACCTATATGCTCATAGTTCCAAGAATATATCAAAGAGAACAGGTGAACAAAATCAATCGATTATCGTAAAAAAAAGAATGTGATCTTATAGCAATGAATACCGTGAAACATTGCACCTGACAACCTTACTAAAATAGTTTTTTAACCTACCAAAAATATACGAACTGGTAGCTGTATATTAATGAAACAAAACGGGGTGGGTTTTTCTGATAAATCGAAAAAGCTAACATATTGTACACGGGAGTTAGTACATGAGAGTTTACCTTGAAATCGATATCCAGCAGATAAGAAAATCTTACTTTGTAGCACTTTTAACAAATCACTGTTGTAATTTCGAACAAGCACCTTAAGCACAATTTCAAAGCACCAAGCAAGAAAAATCCTTGCACTCGTAATACACAATCACTGGAAGAAAATTCGATTTTTCTTTTTCCACTGACTGACACTGTGCACCAAACCTGAGGGTTGTTTTTCTTCTGATCTGATCAGTACAGTGGCGAAAAAAAAGAAGAACAGAAGGACTCATGCTGTCAGTGGAATGTAAACAAACTTCATAAACATATACGATACTGGCAGTACGTTAGTATCAAAATAGTCAATATCGAATAAAAACCTACTCATAACTACTTTCAGTCATATCCAACTTTTCACGAGCGGTAATCTAACGGTTGTCGAACTAGTTACAGCCAGGTTTTCTTTACGCGGGGGATACGTACCTTGTAAAAAAAAACCGCATAAAAAACCGCGTTAAAAAAAACCGCGTAAAAAATCGCGTTAATTCAAAAATCCGCGTAAAAAACCGCGCTAATTCAAAAATCCGCGTAAAAAAACGAGTTTTTCAAAATATCCGCGTAAAGTAGTCCAGCAAGAAGGGCTTTAGAAAAAACCCTAGACGCTCTAGAACCAGTATTTCAAATTGTCCTCTCCATTCCGGATCTTTCGGTGGGCGGAGAGTATATTTTGGACTATGTCTTTTACTAGATAAACCACTTAAACGTTTCTGGTTCCAAACCCACGTTAATTCGGGAATTCGCGATTTTTTTTTTTGAATTAGCGCGGTATCGCGTAAAAAAAACCGCGTAAATTCAAAAATCCGCGTAAATTCAAAAATCCGCGTAAAAAAACCGCGTTAATTCAAAAATCCGCGTAAAAAACGCGTAAATTCAAAAATCCGCGTAAAAAAAAACTCGTAAAAAATCCGCGTAAAAAATAACCTGACTGTATATCACTCCTTTGACATCGCGCCATGTTTCAAGCGCTAACATCTCAACATATGTGTAAGGGATCATTCAAATAATACATAACGCTCTAGGGGGTGGGGGGGTATTCAGCGGAGCGTTATATTGCATGTGGCAAACATGTAAAATTGCGTTACATGGGGGTGGGTGGGTATTGAAAATTGCCAAATTCCGCGTTATGTAATATTTGAATGGTTCCTAAACGAGATAACATATCACCGCCTCTGTTCATACATCTTTATCTTACTGCTGACAACGGGCACAAATTATTTTGAGCCCAGGACATGAGTTCATTGTCATTCACTGTTCCTCGGGATGCCAATGGCTCGAGTTATATGGATTCGACAGATAAAGGAGGTTGTCATACTACTAGTTCAAAATAGATTTTTTTAAATTTTCACTAACTGGCAAGTGATGCACAAAGTGACACTTCTGCTGCTGGAAAATATAACCCTGATAGAGCACAAAATGACATTTCTGCTGCTGGCTTATGGAAAATACAACCCTTACAGGGCACAAAAAGACATACTACTGGCCTGCGGAAATATAACCCTGGTTCGCGTGTTATGATATGAATACCAAATGTGAAGACATTTCTCAATTTCGAAGACATAAGGGCTTGTGTGAAGAAGTGGGTGCCTAATAGTCGGTTGATTGACCGCACCTGATTTAATGTGTTGTGCTGGGATTTTCGCTTACTTTCAATTGGAATCTTATAGGTGGAGACATTTTTTTATTGAGTGTGAAGACATTTGAAAAACGACCTAACATCCCTGTGTCCTGATTTCTTGACGACGGGGTTTGCCTTAAAATCACTTACAGTTGTTAAAGTTCTACTGTTTAAATTTGAAAAAAAGGGGAAGTGGAATGTGTATTTCTATGATATTTCTCAGAAGAAAAAATAATACCCCTAAAACACCCTATAAACTAGTAGCATATCTGGCATAAAATATCACTAGTTGTAGTTCCATGTCATGATACTTGAATTAGGGTTATGTTGTTTTTCCGCAAAAATTACACTCTGTCTACTATTTATCACTTGGTGAAAAATTAAAAAATATGTAATTTCTTACTTTGAAATTCAAAGAAAAATCGAAAAGATCTAAATAAATTACGTAGTGCTTACTGAAAGGTCGATTTTCAACTAAAAGTTTTTTTAATCAAAACCCCTCATTCCAATAGAGCTTTCTACGCCAGATCTTACCAATACAGGCTTAGCCGTGCATTCTTGAAAAATCGATTTGTTTTCAACCAAAAAATCAGCTGACATTTGATTTCGAAAAATATTTCACCTATGAATCCTAGTTCATTAGTGTTACCTGTTTTAACAAATTTTGCTTTAGTGGAAAAACAGATGAAAAGAACTAAAAATCGGCTTACAATTTGAATAAAAGTTCGGGACAGAAGGAGATTTTTTATTACCACCAGCGTGTTGATTATTTGCACCCAAAAAAAACTTTTATTAGTGAAATCGACCACTAATACTAGCGCAGATAGAAAGGTCTAAAGCAATAGTATGAAAAAAAAGTAGGAGGTTGTATCCAAGACACGAACTACGTAGAACTACGTACACTATTAACAAATGCATTGAGTGTTTTATTACCCTAGTAACACAACTGGTTTAATCAAAGTTTTATAGCACTTTTTTGGCTGTATCGAGCGCCATAAAACTTGAATAAAACCAATATTTTTACTTGAGAAATGAGTTATAATAGGATTCAGCATTGTTAGCAGAACGTGCCGACTTAAAAGCCATACACAGCACACACGCACAAATCATACCATATCATTGACACACACACATCATACCATATTATACAGACACGCACACACATCATACCATATCATACAGACACCCACACACACACATCATACCATATTATACAGACACACACACAGCATACCATACCATATCATACAGATAAACACACACATCATACCATATCATACACACACACACATCATACCATATCATACACACTCACACACACATCATACCATATCATACACACATACATCATACCATATCATACACACACATATCATAAACACACGCATATCATAAACACACACATATCATAAACACACACAAACACGCATCATAGCATATCATACACACACATCTCACCAATCAAATATCACACATGCTACAGCTATTAACACACGCTAAACCTCTCCTTACACTGCTTCCGGGCCGGGTCCGTGTTCTCTCCGGGATTTTAATGCATTCACACTGCCTCCGTATTTGAACCGTACTCTGACTGAGATCCGACTGTCCGGCACGAATCCTTTATGTTAATTTACCTTGGTAAATGTAGTTTGCTGTTCAAAATCGGATTTGCTGAACGCAGCCTTTGTGCTGCCCACAGTGGGGGAATAAGGAACTCATACAACACACTGTAAAAGCTGTTTTCACACATAGTTAATTCAGATTGCTATGCTAGCTGGATAGCACAGCATGCTGCTGTTTGCCAAAATAAGACCAAGCTTAATCGTGTGGAAGAAGGCCTAAGCCTTCAACCGGCAATCCGAAACGTTTGTTGCTACCGGGCTGCTGCTATATGTGACCAACCAGCAACTGTTTTTTCCAAGCCGAAAGCAAATTCGGCAAACTAGCTGATACTGGCGCAAACTGCTTCGCTACGGCTAACTAGGTATGTCGACCTTTTTAGGAAAAGCCAGCAAACGACCAATCAGAGGACGTTATTTTTATTTCAACAAGGCTTGACAATTTGCAATAGTGCAATAGTTTGCAGATTCAAACCACATTTTTCTGCATTTGGGCAGATGCGTGTATAGTTTTCCAATCGATTGCTGCAAGAATGAAGGAAATCAGTTGAAAAACAACCGACCTATAAGCATTCGAAAAGCGACAAATTTCGTCCCAGTTTTCCAGTTTGCATCCCTGTGTGGTATGCTAAAGTAAAACGTAGTTCTACGTCAAAAAAGATCACAACTATTGAAATTCCAGTGTAATCGAAGTCTAAATAGAACGCTTGAATTATTGTCAGTGTAACATAGTTGGGTGAATTCCTAATTTCTACCTACCAAAAATGAAATATTTCGCATGAATGAAATGTTTCGCGAAATAATTCAACGGGGAGCAGCACATACAATAACCAGTGGCCGGACCAAGAAACATACGAGATAAAAAGGCTTGCCCCACAGTTCTATACATGGTCCACCCTATCGTGAATTGTAAAACTCTCCCCAATCATCTGACCTTTTTGGTCTTAATGAAATTTGGGGGAGGGTGGGGAAAAGCCCATTTGGGAAATTCCTTTCGAAACACCCAAATACGCGTAAAAACCCCACCATCTTTTGATCGAGTATTACATGCTTTAAATTAAGTCCAACAACAATACAACATACTATTATTACAGATGACACATGAAACTACTTAACTTAGCTCTGACAGAAAAACGAACCTAATCCTAACAAATTATAATATTCGCTTAAGTCTATTTTTGAAAGTAACACTTGATACATTGAAGTCAAATGAGTCAAATACATTATTAAAGACGTCACATATCGCCCTGATGGGTTCGTTTTGACCATATTCTGTACGATGAAATGAGAGGCGCAGAAAGTTTCGCATTCTTAAATTTCTATAGGGCACATTTATGTTGATTTCAGAAAGGATGTTTGGAGCGTCAATTTCGCCAGTTAACAGTTTTCCTACAAATACGGCCCTGAATACGTCTCTTCTTTTTGCTAGTGTGTCAATGCCAAGTAAGCGACATCGACTGGCATAGGGCGGTAATTGGACAGGATCACGCCAAGGAAGAGATCTCAGAGCAAAACGAAGGAACTTGGCTTGAACTGATTCAATCCGGTTGGTCCAGATATCAGTGTAAGGACTCCATATTATGGCTGATGTTTCCAAAATAGATCGAACTAGTGAGACATATAGCGATAGCAAGCAAAACGGGTCAGTAAACTCTTTGGCGATTCTCATCATAAATCCGAGGTTTTTGTTCGCTTGTGCAATGATATGAGAATAGTGATGCTTGAAGGAAAGCTGTGAGTCAAGCAGTACGCCCAAATCTTTTATCACAGACACTCTCTCAAGAGTTTCTCCAGATATACTATAATTCCAAGGTAATGGCTCCAATTTTCGTATGAATGAAATTACAGAGCATTTGGAAACACTCAGCAAATTACGGGTACACCAATTAGAGAATTCATCAAGGTACCGTTGCAATTCTTTGCAGTCCTCTGTGGAGCGAATGATGCGAAATAGTTTTAAATCATCACCATAGATGAGTTTACTGCCAGGTGGGATGACGAAACAAACATCATTGAAAAAAAGGTTAAAAAGCAGTGGTCCGAGATTGCTTCCTTGAGGAACACCTGACAGGTTAACGAAGCTATCTGACTCTGTGTTGCCTAGTTAAATAAACAGTGTTCGGTCTACAAGGTAAGATTTTAACCACTTACTGAAGTGATGTGATGCACCAAGACTTTCAATTTTAGCCAACAGAATATTGTGAACAACACGGTCGAACGCTGCTTTCAGATCTGTATAGATGGTATCCACTTGCAGCCCCTTCTCTATATTTTTTATACAATGCGATGAAAACTCAAGTAAATTAGTCGTAGTCGATCTACCTGGGTAAAACCATGTTGGGCCGTAGACATATATGGCTTAAATTCACGAGATAAAATGTTGCCGACAAGAATTTCGAATATACTGGTTTTCCCTCATACATCGAACATGGTCCACCCTATCGTGAATTGTGAAACTCTCCCCAACCCAAATTTAATCAAACTATTTTTAAAACTTAACTAAGATCCTAGGCTACTCAAAAAACACTATGACATTGAGGGAGTATGATATTTGCGACCATGAGGGCATATGTGAAAATATACTGGTTTTCCCTCATACATCGAACATGGTCCACCCTATCGTGAATTGTGAAACTCTCCCCATCCCAAATTTAATCAAACTATTTTTTAAACTTAACTAAGATCCTAGGCTACTCAAAAAACACTATGACATTGAGGGAGTATGATATTTGCGACCATGAGGGCATATGTGAAAATATACTGGTTTTCCCTCATACATCGAACATGGTCCACCCTATCGTGAATTGTGAAACTCTCCCCAACCCAAATTCGACCAAACTATTTTTAAAACTTAACTAAGATCCTAGGCTACTCAAAAAACACTATGACATTGAGGGAGTATGATATTTGCGACCATGAGAGCATATGTGAAAATATACTGGTTTTCCCTCATACATCGAACATTGTCCACCCTATCGTGAATTGTGAAACTCTCCCCATCCCAAATTTAATCAAACTATTTTTAAAACTTAACTAAGATCCTAGGCTACTCAAAAAACACTATGACATTGAGGGAGTATGATATTTGCGACCATGAGGGCATATGTGAAAATATACTGGTTTTCCCTCATACATCGAACATTGTCCACCCTATCGTGAATTGTGAAACTCTCCCCAACCCAAATTTTATCAAATTATTTTTAAAACTTAACTAAGATCCTAGGCTACTCAAAAAACACTATGACAATGAGGGAGTATGATATTTGCGACCATGAGGGCATATGTGAAAATATACTGGTTTTCCCTCATACATCGAACATGGTCCACCCTATCGTGAATTGTGAAACTCTCCCCTACCCAAATTGAATCAAACTATTTTTAAAACTTAACTAAGATCCTAGGCTACTCAAAAAATACTATGACATTGAGGGAGTATGATATTTGCGGCCATGAGGGCATATGTGAAAATATACCGGTTTTCCCTCATACATCGAACATGGTCCACCCTATCGTGAATTGTGAAACTCTCCCCAACCCAAATTTGATCAAACTATTTTTAAAACTTAACTAGGATCCTAGGCTACTCAAAAAACACTATGACATTTAGGGAGTATGATATTTGCGACCATGAGGGCATATGTGAAAATATACTGGTTTTCCCTCATACATCGAACATTGTCCACCCTATCGTGAATTGTGAAACTCTCCCCATCCCAAATTTTATCAAATTATTTTTAAAACTTAACTAAGATCCTAGGCTACTCAAAAAACACTATGACAATGAGGGAGTATGATATTTGCGACCATGAGGGCATATGTGAAAATATGCTGGTTTTCCCTCATACATCGAACATGGTCCACCCTATCGTGAATTGTGAAACTCTCCTCAACCCAAATTTAATCAAACTATTTTTAAAACTTAACTAAGATCCTAGGCTACTCAAAAAACACTATGACATTGAGGGAGTATGATATTTGCGACCATGAGGGCATATGTGAAAATATACTGGTTTTCCCTCATACATCGAACATTGTCCACCCTATCGTGAATTGTGAAACTCTCCCCAACCCAAATTTTATCAAATTATTTTTAAAACTTAACTAAGATCCTAGGCTACTCAAAAAACACTATGACAATGAGGGAGTATGATATTTGCGACCATGAGGGCATATGTGAAAATATACTGGTTTTCCCTCATACATCGAACATGGTCCACCCTATCGTGAATTGTGAAACTCTCCCCTACCCAAATTGAATCAAACTATTTTTAAAACTTAACTAAGATCCTAGGCTACTCAAAAAATACTATGACATTGAGGGAGTATGATATTTGCGGCCATGAGGGCATATGTGAAAATATACCGGTTTTCCCTCATACATCGAACATGGTCCACCCTATCGTGAATTGTGAAACTCTCCCCAACCCAAATTTGATCAAACTATTTTTAAAACTTAACTAGGATCCTAGGCTACTCAAAAAACACTATGACATTTAGGGAGTATGATATTTGCGACCATGAGGGCATATGTGAAGATATGCTGGTTTTCCCTCATACATCGAACATTGTCCACCCTATCGTGAATTGTGAAACTCTCCCCAACCCAAATTTTATCAAATTATTTTTAAAACTTAACTAAGATCCTAGGCTACTCAAAAAACACTATGACATTGAGGGAGTATGATATTTGCGACCATGAGGGCATATGTGAAAATATGCTGGTTTTCCCTCATACATCGAACATTGTCCACCCTATCGTGAATTGTGAAACTCTCCCCAACCCAAATTTTATCAAATTATTTTTAAAACTTAACTAAGATCCTAGGCTACTCAAAAAACACTATGACAATGAGGGAGTATGATATTTGCGACCATGAGGGCATATGTGAAAATATACTGGTTTTCCCTCATACATCGAACATGGTCCACCCTATCGTGAATTGTGAAACTCTCCTCAACCCAAATTTAATCAAACTATTTTTAAAACTTAACTAAGATCCTAGGCTACTCAAAAAACACTATGACATTGAGGGAGTATGATATTTGCGACCATGAGGGCATATGTGAAAATATACTGGTTTTCCCTCATACATCGAACATTGTCCACCCTATCGTGAATTGTGAAACTCTCCCCAACCCAAATTTTATCAAATTATTTTTAAAACTTAACTAAGATCCTAGGCTACTCAAAAAACACTATGACAATGAGGGAGTATGATATTTGCGACCATGAGGGCATATGTGAAAATATACTGGTTTTCCCTCATACATCGAACATGGTCCACCCTATCGTGAATTGTGAAACTCTCCCCTACCCAAATTGAATCAAACTATTTTTAAAACTTAACTAAAATCCTAGGCTACTCAAAAAATACTATGACATTGAGGGAGTATGATATTTGCGGCCATGAGGGCATATGTGAAAATATACCGGTTTTCCCTCATACATCGAACATGGTCCACCCTATCGTGAATTGTGAAACTCTCCCCTACCCAAATTGAATCAAACTATTTTTAAAACTTAACTAAGATCCTAGGCTACTCAGAAAATACTATGACATTGAGGGAGTATGATATTTGCGGCCATGAGGGCATATGTGAAAATATACCGGTTTTCCCTCATACATCGAACATGGTCCACCCTATCGTGAATTGTGAAACTCTCCCCAACCCAAATTTAATCAAACTATTTTTTAAACTTAACTAAGATCCTAGGCTACTCAAAAAACACTATGACATTGAGGGAGTATGATATTTGCGACCATGAGGGCATATGTGAAAATATACTGGTTTTCCCTCATACATCGAACATGGTCCACCCTATCGTGAATTGTGAAACTCTCCCCTACCCAAATTTTATCAAACTATTTTTAAAACTTAACTAAGATCCTAGGCTACTCAAAAAATACTATGACATTGAGGGAGTATGATATTTGCGGCCATGAGGGCATTTGTGAAAATATACCGGTTTTCCCTCATACATCGAACATGGTCCACCCTATCGTGAATTGTGAAACTCTCCCCAACCCAAGTTTAATCAAACTATTTTTAAAACTTAACTAAGATCCTAGGCTAGTCAAAAAACACTATGACATTGAGGGAGTATGATATTTGCGACCATGAGGGCATATGTGAAAATATACTGGTTTTCCCTCATACATCGAACATGGTCCACCCTATCGTGAATTGTGAAACTCTCCCCAACCCAAATTTTATCAAACTATTTTTAAAACTTAACTAAGATCCTAGGCTACTCAAAAAATACTATGACATTGACGGAGTATGATATTTGCGGCCATGAGGGCATATGTGAAAATATACCGGTTTTCCCTCATACATCGAACATGGTCCACCCTATCGTGAATTGTGAAACTCTCCCCAACCCAAATTTAATCAAACTATTTTTTAAACTTAACTAAGATCCTAGGCTACTCAAAAAACACTATGACATTGAGGGAGTATGATATTTGCGACCATGAGGGCATATGTGAAAATATACTGGTTTTCCCTCATACATCGAACATGGTCCACCCTATCGTGAATTGTGAAACTCTCCCCATCCCAAATTTTATCAAACTATTTTTAAAACTTAACTAAGATCCTAGGCTACTCAAAAAATACTATGACATTGAGGGAGTATGATATTTGCGGCCATGAGGGCATTTGTGAAAATATACCGGTTTTCCCTCATACATCGAACATGGTCCACCCTATCGTGAATTGTGAAACTCTCCCCAACCCAAGTTTAATCAAACTATTTTTAAAACTTAACTAAGATCCTAGGCTAGTCAAAAAACACTATGACATTGAGGGAGTATGATATTTGCGACCATGAGGGCATATGTGAAAATATACTGGTTTTCCCTCATACATCGAACATGGTCCACCCTATCGTGAATTGTGAAACTCTCCCCAACCCAAATTTTATCAAACTATTTTTAAAACTTAACTAAGATCCTAGGCTACTCAAAAAATACTATGACATTGACGGAGTATGATATTTGCGGCCATGAGGGCATATGTGAAAATATACCGGTTTTCCCTCATACATCGAACATGGTCCACCCTATCGTGAATTGTGAAACTCTCCCCAACCCAAATTTAATCAAACTATTTTTAAAACTTAACTAAGATCCTAGGCTACTCAAAAAACACTATGACATTGAGGGAGTATGATATTTGCGACCATGAGGGCATATGTGAAAATATACTGGTTTTCCCTCATACATCGAACATTGTCCACCCTATCGTGAATTGTGAAACTCTCCCCAACCCAAATTTTATCAAACTATTTTTAAAACTTAACTAAGATCCTAGGCTACTCAAAAAACACTATGACATTGAGGGAGTATGATATTTGCGACCATGAGGGCATATGTGAAAATATACTGGTTTTCCCTCATACATCGAACATGGTCCACCCTATCGTGAATTGTGAAACTCTCCCCAACCCAAATTTAATCAAACTATTTTTTAAACTTAACTAAGATCCTAGGCTACTCAAAAAACACTATGACATTGAGGGAGTATGATATTTGCGACCATGAGGGCATATGTGAAAATATACTGGTTTTCCCTCATACATCGAACATGGTCCACCCTATCGTGAATTGTGAAACTCTCCCCATCCCAAATTTTATCAAACTATTTTTAAAACTTAACTAAGATCCTAGGCTACTCAAAAAATACTATGACATTGAGGGAGTATGATATTTGCGGCCATGAGGGCATTTGTGAAAATATACCGGTTTTCCCTCATACATCGAACATGGTCCACCCTATCGTGAATTGTGAAACTCTCCCCAACCCAAGTTTAATCAAACTATTTTTAAAACTTAACTAAGATCCTAGGCTAGTCAAAAAACACTATGACATTGAGGGAGTATGATATTTGCGACCATGAGGGCATATGTGAAAATATACTGGTTTTCCCTCATACATCGAACATGGTCCACCCTATCGTGAATTGTGAAACTCTCCCCAACCCAAATTTTATCAAACTATTTTTAAAACTTAACTAAGATCCTAGGCTACTCAAAAAATACTATGACATTGACGGAGTATGATATTTGCGGCCATGAGGGCATATGTGAAAATATACCGGTTTTCCCTCATACATCGAACATGGTCCACCCTATCGTGAATTGTGAAACTCTCCCCAACCCAAATTGAATCAAACTATTTTTAAAACTTAACTAAGATCCTAGGCTACTCAAAAAACACTATGACATTGAGGGAGTATGATATTTGCGACCATGAGGGCATATGTGAAAATATACTGGTTTTCCCTCATACATCGAACATTGTCCACCCTATCGTGAATTGTGAAACTCTCCCCAACCCAAATTTTATCAAATTATTTTTAAAACTTAACTAAGATCCTAGGCTACTCAAAAAACACTATGACAATGAGGGAGTATGATATTTGCGACCATGAGGGCATATGTGAAAATATACTGGTTTTCCCTCATACATCGAACATGGTCCACCCTATCGTGAATTGTGAAACTCTCCCCTACCCAAATTGAATCAAACTATTTTTAAAACTTAACTAAGATCCTAGGCTACTCAAAAAATACTATGACATTGAGGGAGTATGATATTTGCGGCCATGAGGGCATATGTGAAAATATACCGGTTTTCCCTCATACATCGAACATGGTCCACCCTATCGTGAATTGTGAAACTCTCCCCAACCCAAATTTGATCAAACTATTTTTAAAACTTAACTAGGATCCTAGGCTACTCAAAAAACACTATGACATTTAGGGAGTATGATATTTGCGACCATGAGGGCATATGTGAAAATATGCTGGTTTTCCCTCATACATCGAACATTGTCCACCCTATCGTGAATTGTAAAACTCTCCCCATCCCAAATTTAATCAAACTATTTTTAAAACTTAACTAAGATCCTAGGCTACTCAAAAAGTACTATGACATTGAGGGAGTATGATATTTGCGGCCATGAGGGCATTTGTGAAAATATACCGGTTTTCCCTCATACATCGAACATGGTCCACCCTATCGTGAATTGTGAAACTCTCCCCAACCCAAATTTAATCAAACTATTTTTAAAACTTAACTAAGATCCTAGGCTACTCAAAAAATACTATGACATTGAGGGAGTATGAGATTTGCGACCATGAGGGCATATGTGAAAATATACTGGTTTTCCCTCCTACATCGAACTAGGTCCACCCTATCGTGGATTTTGAAACTCTCCCCAACCCAAATTTAATCAAACTATTTTTTAAACTTAACTTAGATCCTAGGCTACTCAAAAAAACACTATGACATTAAGGGAGTATGATATTTGCGACCATGAGGGCATATGTGAAAATATACTGGTTTTCCCTCATACATCGAACTTGGTCCACCCTATCGTGGATTGTGAAACTCTCCCCAACCCAAATTTAATCAAACTATTTTTAAAACTTAACTAAGATCCTAGGCTACTCAAAAAAACACTATGACATTAAGGGAGTATGATATTTGCGACCATGAGGGCATATGTGAAAATATACCGGTTTTCCCTCATACATCGAACATGGTCCACCCTATCGTGAATTGTGAAACTCTCCCCAACCCAAATTTGATCAAACTATTTTTAAAACTTAACTAAGATCCTAGGCTACTCAAAAAACACTATGACATTTAGGGAGTATGATATTTGCGACCATGAGGGCATATGTGAAAATATACTGGTTTTCCCTCATACATCGAACATTGTCCACCCTATCGTGAATTGTGAAACTCTCCCCATCCCAAATTTAATCAAACTATTTTTTAAACTTAACTAAGATCCTAGGCTACTCAAAAAGTACTATGACATTGATGGAGTATGATATTTGCGGCCATGAGGGCATTTGTGAAAATATACCGGTTTTCCCTCATACATCGAACATGGTCCACCCTATCGTGAATTGTGAAACTCTCCCCAACCCAAATTTAATCAAACTATTTTTAAAACTTAACTAAGATCCTAGATACTATGATATTGAGGGAGTATGATATTTGCGGCCATGAGGGCATATGTGAAAATATACTGGTTTTCCCTCGTACATCGAACATGGTCCACCCTATCGTGAATTGTGAAACTCTCCCCAACCCAAATTGAATCAAACTATTTTTAAAACCTAACTAAGATCCTAGGCTACTCAAAAAATACTATGACATTGAGGGAGTATGATATTTGCGGCCATGAGGGCATATGTGAAAATATACCGGTTTTCCCTCATACATCGAACATGGTCCACCCTATCGTGAATTGTGAAACTCTCCCCAACCCAAATTTAATCAAACTATTTTTAAAACTTAACTAAGATCCTAGGCTACTCAAAAAACACTATGACATTGAGGGAGTATGATATTTGCGAAATAAAACCATGACTCGAAGTTTCCGGTCGCATCTGACTTTTGACCGGATTCTACCGGATGCGATATCTCACGAAGCAGTAAGCTTATCCACCTGACCAAGCCTGAATTTTTTTGACACAGATCGTGCTGCGAAGCCGTTGTCAACTTTGGCTGAAATCAACAATCAGCTTTCCCCTAACCGGCAGAATCAGGCCAGTTATGTCATCGTGCAAAAAAAAAAGGTTTTCATGTTGATATTCCCTCATGAACTGTTGAACAAATAAAACGGCAGACATGAAGGAAGATGATTTTCCTGACTTAAAACCGAATTTCCCGGTAGAGTGGCCACCCTGCATTGAAGCAGGATGATCTTTGTGATCATGAGAGTCAAGCGTGTAATTCCCTATGATGGTGAAACGCGGGGCGGACCGCCTCTTCCGTCACCGTTCAGTACGCCAGTGGTGTTTCGGAAATTAACGATGATGAACATTAGGTTTTGTTTTAAATTTTTTTATTTGAATCACTGCTGATGTTGCGGCTGCTGATGTTGCGGCTGCTGATGTTGCGGCTGCTGATGTTGCGGCTGCTGATGTTGCTCTCCAGGGCGGTTGAGTAAGTCCCTAATTTCTTGTAGCAACGCTACAAGTTGCTCGTGCCGTTGCAATTGCTCCGCTGCTTCTTGCCCCAATTGCTGCTCGATTTGCTGGAACTGCCAGTTGTTCCCCGAGCGTTGGGCTGGCACCCAGCGCCACTGGCCGCTTCCGCGTTGGACTGGCACCCAGCGCCACTGGCCGCTTCCGCGTTGGACTGGCACCCAGCGCCACTGGCCGCTTTCGCGTTGGGTGCTACCCTGGGATCCCCCTCGCGAACCGCCAGCGTATCCATAATTTTGCTGCATTGTAACTGAAAAAAAAAACAATTTCAAAAATATTCACCATTTTAATTAAATAGCTTCGGCAGTGGTTTTCTCCGGCAGGCTTTTGAACAAGAATCCAGAAACCACTTCCAAAGACGTTCTTACATAGTATGTATACTATATTAAGTACTTACATTTTTATTTTCAACTTTCCGAACAGTTTAAAAATTCAACTTCACTCTTTCAACGTTCAAACTAAAATGCGGTGCGGATACTAATTGTGCAATGCTTACCGCAATTCGGTAAGTATCGATATTTTCAAATTTGTTGGTATCGATATTTAATGCATATATTATGTATGGAAATTTTCGTTTGAAACGTAGTTGGCACTGCACTACAAGAGATATTCTGCTTTTGTTTTGTTGAAATACCCGAAAAAAATAAGATGTTTTTTGAGGTGAGAACAGTAAATGGACAATGTTTTTTATTGTAACCAAAAAAATTTCAATACTAAATGTAACATAGTAGAAAATGAAGGAATATTTTATATCGAAGAAACCAATGAATTCAATGATTATTTATATAACTCACAAGATGAGGAACTGAAGCACCTTAAAACAATTTATGAAAACAGTCCCTTTTTCCAAAGAGCTCACAGTGATTTTAAATTAATTTTTGCTGATAATAAATCAGAAGAAAACTTTCGTGCGATAGAAGAGCATTTGTATAATTTTATAATAAACTTTTTGAAAAAATATGTTTCATATCTCCCGATGCTAACGCAATCTCTTTGCAAAAAGACATACAAAAACATAAAAGAGGATAAGCGACAAGAAGCTAATCATGCTAACAATGGATTAATAGAAGCACATCATAAGAATACGAAACAGGAAAGTAGAAAAAATATATTATTGGGAAATCCTCCTATTAGACTAGACGATCATATCAGATAAATATTGAAAAAAGACGTAGATTACAAAACGAATCTTCTTTTGCACAACATACGTACCAGCAGAGCTACAAGAAATACAAAGAAGCTCGGTAATAAAACAAAACAAATTAAAAACGACTCAATGGTTTCGAAACGATACGTTTCTAGTAGTTCAGAGTCGAAAAGTTCATCAATTTGCTATTCTTCAGCTAGTGTTACTACTAATATGTTAGTATCAAATATAAAAAGAACCAAAGAATCATTCCGTAAGAAAACATTGAGAAGCGAAAACAAAAATATCCCAAAGAAAAGAAAGAATAAAAGAAAGTTGTTACCGGCAGAAACGATGTCGTCAATCTTCAAAAAACGAAAAAGTACGCTTAGCCCAATACAAGAAGAAATAGCAACTACTAATTCACAATCCCCAGAAATTATAAGACCAATTACTTCCAACAAAACTATTAAGATTAGACACGATTCACCAAGTTCTATAAGTCATACTATGTATGATTCTGAATCGGATGATATAATTAAAATGAAATTTACCACAATCCTTGAAGAAAGTATATTAAATGAAGTCAGCTTAGAATCCTCAGAAACTTTTAAACCAATTGCGTCATCTACACCATCTATACGAAATACATTACAAAAAAAAAACAGGATTTCAATCAAATCGTTAACATTAGACGTGATTTGTCAATTTCATCCGCGATTCAATATGATATTGAATCAGATGAAACCACTAAATTGAGACTTAGCACAATATTGGAAGAAAGTGTGCTTGATGAAAATAATTATTTGAAAAATTCACAGTTAGTGCTGGAAACCACCAGGTTTGAAGGTTTTAGTTCAATTCATGAGTCTCATTTTCAAGGATTTGATATACTCCAGAGCAACGGTCTTATGAATTCTTTCGCATATTATATGAAAAATAGAAATAATAAATGTGATTGCATCAAAGTTATTTGGAAAAATGGAAAATATTTGGAATATGGTGATATGAAGACATTGTGGACAAATTGTTTCAAAGATTGGCCTACAAATATTTTTTTAGATTTTTATTTATATTTTTTAGTTAATTTACTAGAAAAAGATGTTAATACAGTTCTTTGCGATCACATATATTTATTGTTTGGATTTCACAACATTGATCCACCTAATAATTTTATGAACAAAATCATAAACGAATATTTTGCCAAGCCTATTACCATACTTCCTCTGTTAAACGAAAGGCACTTCAGTGTAGTTGTCATTGATCAAATTAAGCACGAGTTTTATTACTATGATTCACTGAACAGGCACAGCCCAAAATTAATGTATACAAGATTACTGAACACAATAAAAAAATATGTTCGACCGGATGAGAAAAACAATAAAATACTATTGAAAAAATTAGAAGAAATGAATATTATGAATGTATCTGTTAACTTTCAGTTAGATGGTGTTCACTGTGGAATCCACGTTATTAATAATGTTGAAAAATATCTTAATCAAGAAAGTTTATATGACGCCAACTTCGATCCAATAGAATACCGAAAAAAACTCGTACATACTTTGATTTTAAATTCAGACAACATAGATAGATACTGCTCGATGTGCACATTTGAATTAGATGCATATGATACAATGAATAAAAATAAGTTCCGATGTACCAACTGTCTAAGATGGTGGCACGAAGAATGTGCATTGATTTACTCTCGAGGTAAGATTCTAACTTCCAAGTTTTATGCATAATGTGTTTGCAGAATTGAAGGCGAAGTTTTCTTAATATATTAGGTGATAAACTTATAATATCAATACCATAAAAATAAAAAGAGTACAAAGTTGTTTCAAAGTAAAAAAAAACAATACAAATAAGTAGGTAAATAGATCTAACTCTGCCAACAAACATAGAAACTATAAAGTAGCTTTGTAGTAAGTTTTGTTGACGGTCCCAAGCCCGCAAAAAGAGGAGGGGATCTGAAATAAAATCCGAATTTGTATTGTTTTGAACCTATATGAATCAATTTAATGTAGAATCGCAATCGTTCTGATGTGATACAATGTTAAAGTTTTTTTTAAATGTGGTCATATCTTAACCTTGAAAAAATAATCCGATCATCGAAAACTTCAGACCAGTATTTGTTTGTTTGGCCCTTGGTCCCATAGGCTCTTAATTTGCAAAAATTATTAACTGAGCCATTCCACAAAAAAAAAACGAGCAACCAATTTAATCGATCATTTTTGATTAGGCTGAAACTTTGCATAGACGTTTCTATAGGCGAAAGATACCATTTTGAGTTATTGGTTTAATTTTATGTAACATGACCCATTTCCGAGAAGCTTTTGAAAAATGCTATTTTGGGAAGGTATAGATAATTACAAATATTTTAGGGCCAAAATGGTTTGTTCGACTGATACGACATCTTCGATAAAGTTGTGGATAATAATTTTATTTTTCCAAAAAAATATATACTCCAAAAAATTTTTTTTTGAAAAAAAATAAAATAAAAATAAAAATTAATTATCTTAAAAAGTTCATTGTTTAAAAATCTATTTTTTATGAAAACTTAAAAGTTATGAATTTTTGAATGAATAGAAAAAATTTTAATTATTTTTTCGAAGGGCATATTTTTTGGAAGAACAAAACTGTTATCTACAACTTTGTCCAAGACACTATGCCTATCATTTGAACCGTTTTGGCTGTAGAAATCTTGAATTTCCAATAGAGTGCTCTATGGGGAAATAAAAACATTTGTACGACCAACACAGTTTGTTTGATTGGCATAGTCTCTTTGGTAAAGTATAGACAATAATTTTGTCCTTCCATAAAAAATGTACCCTGTGAAAAAAAATTAAAATTTTGTTCAACAAATCGCAACTTTTTTTTCCTGATTTCCCTTTGATCGTACCGATTGCATTGTTTAGGTGATCCTTTGTAATTTTTATAAAAAATGAGATTTTTTAAAAATAAGCTTTTTAGATGATTGGGTTGTTCAGCTATTCACGGATTTCCGATTTTTATATATCATTTGAGAGTAATTTTCTGAGTAAAACGTGATTTTTTTAAACTTTATATCATTATCCTTCGTTTTTTAAATGAAGAATAAATGTTCGCTCTAAAACGCTACAATGAGAGTTGGTATATGAACGAACTGTCATTGTAGCGATTTCGAGCAGTTTATTTAAAACTGATTTAAAAAGCGAAGGACGATAGAAAAAAATTTTAAATCACGTTCTTCCCAGAAAATGCAAATCTTTTAGATGATATTTAAAAGGAGCAAATAGTTGAAGAGGTTGTTTATAAAACACGACCGCAGAGGTAACGTAGAATACGACAGTCTGTCTTATGTCAATGTATTTATTGGAATAGGTTTGGGGTAATTAATTTAATAGTCTCTTTGCTCCAGATGACGTTTACCTCTGTAGCCGGCACCGCGGTAAACTGATTTGCTTGAGGAGAAACAGTCTCTTATGTAGCCTGAAGAGTGCATTCCCGGCTAACCAGGTACTCCATTCTGTCGTCCTTTTTAGGGAAAGGCAGCAAGCGAGCAATCAAAAGTCGACATTTGCGTTTCGACAATGGTCAACAATTTTCAATACTACAATAGTTTGAACACTCAGAATACAATTTTTTGCATTTGAACGGGTGCTTAAACGATTTTCCAATCGATTGCTGTGAAAATGACAGAAATCGGTTTTAAACTGACTAGGTTTAAAACGTTTGAAATTGGACAATTTTTGTGATGCTCTCGATGTTTTAGGTTTTGAAATTGGATCCCTGTACATATTAAAATTGGGTCCCTGTAATTGTTGCCGTAAGACGTATTCTACGTCAAAACTGATATAGCTAAACAACCCAATTAATTTTTAATTTTTCTTCTAACTTGTTTCCAAACAAAATTTTTTTTAGAGTGTTTATTTTTTTTCGGAAAGACAAATTAGTATCTACAACTTTGTCGAAGACGTCACCCTGATCAAACGAACCGTTTTGGCCCTATACCTTTCCAAAATAGGATTTTCAATAGCTTCTCAAAAATAAGTCGTGTTCCAAAAAATTAAATCAATAGCACAAATGGCATCTTTTGCCTATAGAAACGTTATGCAAAGTTTCAGCTAAATCAAAAATGACAATTTAAAAAAATATTAAAACTGGGGCAACTTTTGAGCCGTTCGACTTTTTTTTGTGTAAAGATACCCAGCAAACAATTTTGTTGATTTACAGCTTATTAAACCATTGTTGGGTGGATTTTGGGCGAACTATTGCTGAATAGGCTGTTATTCAACAAAATTGTTTGTTAGGTATCAACCAGGCCTATGAAAAGACGCCATTTTTATATGACCGAAAAATAACAAGCAGAATATTGGAACCACGGTGGGTTCGAAATGGAAATGGAGCCACAAAAAAGTCACATACAACCCAGTGCAAAAGCATAGGCGCGTCTAAGGCCTGGTATCAACACGTTTAATAAAACTGTAACATTTCATCTATCAGATTGCTGACGAACTGTTGTTGGACCAAACTAGCCATTTTGTTAATATCCACAAGGTATTACCACAGGATCGAACCTCGAATAATATGTCGTTCCCGCTAGAACAGAATGATTGACTGCTCACAAGTTACTATCTTTTAAGATTTAAGATATTAATCAATAAAATGCTGAAAAGTCTGCAGTTCGTTTTTAGTCTCTTTCTCATTCAAACCGAATACTCTATAGCACACGTCCTTAGTCTGTTCACCAAAATTTTGCATCCGAAATATCCGAACTTTCAATGGGTAAATTCTAGTGTTACTTCATTAGGACTACAAGTCTGAAAAAAATAAATAAATTATGATAATTTAATAAAAATTATAAAAATTTAATAAAAAAAAATAAATAATTATGACATGATTAATATAAAACTCACTGGATAACTAGACATTTTTAAGTTGCTAAGGAGTTTAGTCAAATTTTATAAATAGTTTGAATAAAATTCGCTTGCTAAATTCCTATAAGTTTTTTTTTTTTCAAAGCACCTAGATGTCGATTTTAAATGATGGTATTGTTGTAGGTATTATAATTGGAGAATTACCCAATTTTTAGTAGCTGACGAACGGCAATTTTGGTAGGTGAGTTCACACAATTGTGAATATACCTACCAAAATCTCATCTTCCGAAATTGTTGGTTATAATACTAGCCACATATCTGAAAAGCGCTAGTTTATAAACGATTTGCAGCGGAAATATTTCATTTTGGTCGCTGCGGAGAGGTAGGTAAGATCACACAACATAATAAAAGTCGGAACTCACCTACCCGATTCCTTCACCTACCAAAATGAAAGTTTTCAAATATTGAGGTAGGTAGGATTTTGGTAGGTAAATTCACACTAGTGTGTAACATCACAAAACTCATAACTGACAGCATAACAACAGTATAGTTTGACAGTTGCAATTTTTGAAACAGTTTTGTAGATTTTTGTGTTGGTTCCGCAAATTAGTGAAAAGGAATTTAGGGAAACCTAATCCTACGAATGCATTTGGCTTAACCGTAAGTAATGTTCTTTTTGTAAACTGAGTTCCAATAACCTTTAATGGTTACTGCAGATGAATGACGCAACCGGTGCCAAGGAGGAAAAATCTTCCGCGACAGCTGAGATGTTTCCTCTAAACATTAAAATCAAACAGGAAAAGACGACGAGCTACGAAGATTCGAGCAAATCGGAAACTGTTGATACATTGTCAATCGATTTGAATCTGTCCAACATATTTGCATCATCGCGAACTAGTACCACACCAGTTGGTTCTGCTACCGGCAATCAAGAGGATAATGATACTACTAAAGAAACAAAATCTATAGAACCACTCAAATCTTCAAACGAAATTTTAACAGAGCTATTCAAAGTATTTAATGCAGCTCCACCGGAAATCATCGACGATGACTCCAACGATGCCGATCAAAAGAAGAAAAAACGAAAGCACAAGAAGAAATCTAAGAGGAAAAAGAAAGATGATGGGATTGAATCTTCGTCGGATGTGACACCGGAGGAAGGAGAGATACTGAAAAAAGCCAAGAAAATCAAAAAGGAAAAGGATAAAGAAAAGCACAAGACTAAAAAAATTAAAAATAAAGAAAAATTAAAAAAGGAGAAAAGTAAGAATAAGGAAAAGGAAGCACGTAAAGAGGATAAGATTCCGGTAAAATCTGAGATGTCCTCAGTCGTTGTCAAGAAGGAACTTACGGACAATCGATACTCCCGAGAATCAGCAGATTATCGTGATGCGCGGGAATATCATCATTCTTCCCATTATCACGGATCAAGGTAAATTTGAGTTTGATTATAAATAAACTTACAAATTTATTTATTTTCTAGTTCTAAAGAAGATCACTATCACACAAGAATTAAACATGAAAAAGTGGATCATTCATACAGAGATTATGATAAAGAGAGGGCTCGGGAACGTGATAAGGAAAAGGTCGACAGTAGACCAAAGAATAAAATTCAAATTAAAAGTCTAAAGGACAGCGCTGTTTTTAAGGAAGCTGCTACAAGAGAGAAGGATCGCGAGAGAGAAAAAGAGCGCAACAGAGATCGCGCCAAAGAGCACACGGATCAGCGGGAAATGAGGCGCCGTCGATCGGATTCTGAATTCTCAATATCAGATGAGGAACCTTACCGGCAAGGTCGGTATTATGATTTCTACTCTAAGAAATACAATTCATTTTATGCCAGCTATAAAGATGAAGAGTATCAGCGCAGCCGCAAGCGTAAGCGAAGCGAAGAGAAAGAACGATATAGAAAATCCAAATCAAGATCTCGATCGCCTCCACAGTTTGACAAGCAAAAGCTTCTGGAAATCGCGCGTAAAAATGCAATTTCTATGCTTAAGAAAGGTACCCTTCCGGGAGCCCAAGGCTTAGACAAAGAATCTAAGGAGAAGCTTATCTTGAAAATGAAGACTACTGGTAAAACAGTAGAGGAATTGACCGAGTATTGTAAGAAAATTTCCGAAAAAGAAAGTTGTAATGACCTTTCGAGTGTATCAGAAGATAGCGACCACGATGTAGATGGCGGCTCGAAAGCTTTTCATCATCCTTTTCAAATAAAAGACCCTGGACCAATTGTGATGAACATCAAAAATGCCGTTCCTCTACCGCCCAAGTCCGCCGAGCAAACAAAAGCCCTTCTGTTGCAGTATCCTGTATCTTCTGGTGCTCAACACAGAAAAATGGAGACCGAATGGGTTCCTGTAGAAAAACCACCGACAGCTGCACCCGTGGCAATAGTTCGCCCAGAGAAATCTGTATCAAAAGCCTTACCGCTTTCAGCTTCATTCGTTCAGCCGATTGAACAGCAACAACCGGCTTATACGACTGTAAACCCTATACCGGGACCGCAAGTTCTTCCGCCAATTGTTGCGGAAGTACAACAACCATTACCACCCGAACCTGCACCGATTGCTCCCACTCTGCCCGTTCCGCTTCCAGCCGAGCTCTCAGTTGCACCGCCGCCCATTAATCTAAACTCATTGCCTCCATCGGTTGCAGCAATAGAACCTCCGCCGATAGAAGTCTTTCCAACAAACCAGGAAGCCATCAAATTAGACGTATCTTCTATCATTTCTCAGCGATTGAATGCGATGCGTAAATTGCAAGACAATCCAGCCGACGCAGAAGCAATCAAGTTACTTTACAACACTCAGAAAGATATGTCCGCGTGGGCATCATCGAAATTTACGCCCGGTCAATTTTTAGGCTCCACCGGGGTTCAATGCCTGAGTCAACGAGAATTGGCCGAAGGTTATCAGCCTTGGGCAAAGCGGGACTCACTTAAACAAACCGCTCCAGTCTCTGGTGGAATGGGAATGCATTTGCTGCAGAAAATGGGTTGGGTACCTGGCGAAGGTCTCGGAAAAGAGAAAAATGGTTCCTTAGAACCTTTGCTGCTCGACGTTAAACTGGATAAACGAGGTTTGGTGGCTAGTGCCGAGGAGCATCAGCGACAGCTTCAGTTCCAAATTCAACAGCAGCACAGCGGACGAAGAGCGCGATTCACAAACGTAAAGATTGTAACCGATGGTAAACATCCCGTCTCGATACTGGGCGAGTACTGCAGCAAGCGCAAATGGTTACCGCCACGATACGACTTGGTGCATGAAAGTGGTCCGGGACATGCAAAGAATTTTGTATTCAAGGTGATTGTGAATGGTTTGGAATATCAGCCTGCGATTACCAATAATACGAAGAAGGAAGCTAAAGCGACAGCAGCTAAGTTCTGCCTACAGCAGTTGGGCATTCTGCAGTCGTAAAATAGTACTTTCCTTTATTACTTGTATCTACTAATTTAATGCCTCTTGTATATGATACAAGTGATCATGTCGAAATAACTAAGAGAAGAATACGCGAAACTATCGCCCGCAGTAAATAGCATGATTAAAATATAAGAAACTGAAGTTTACGGATTAAATACTTTTGTAAAAGAGTACATTAAACGAACAAAAAAACAAATACATATCTAAGGCCTACAATCTAATTCGTAACAAATCAGAAGTCAAATTTTGTGCAAAATCCATTGTAGATCCTCGACCTTCCTGCACGACTACGTCTTTGTTCTTTGTATTGGTGTACTTTCCGTAAAAGTGAAAATGAGACCACCATGTTACATCAGATAACAAATGGTAATGAAATTCGTAATACGTAATGGATTGCAATCGTTATCATGTTGATGAATAGATGAAGATTGATTGTATTTAATAAAGAATAATTTTGTGGAATGTTAGTTATCAATACTAATTCATTACTTAGAATTATTGTTTATTATTGTTATCTGAACAATGATTTTATTGCAAATTTAATCAAATTGTTATGTCTGTTAATCTGTGCATGGCATGGCATACATGCAATGAGCATAAAAGAGAGGTGAGAAGTAAACTTAATAACACTTGCACGCGCCCCTCTGCCCAGAATTGATGCCAAATAGTGACGTAGCTATTTATGTTCACCATTGAGTTCGTCTAGTTGTTTACATTTGAAGCAATTACTAATACTAGAAAAATGCACTCTCCTCCTCACCTCTCTTTTATACTTATTGGCATACATGGCATACACGCACCTACATATTGAACATTCGCGACTAGAGATACTATTTGTTACTCGGTTTTGAATATTTGTGGAGTTACTCAGTTTCAGAGTTGTTCCACTCTACGAAAATGCGTCAAGTTACTCATTTGAAAGTTATTATTTCCGAGCGTGTAACGTGCGTTTATGGTCCGACCAAGAGGGCGAAGGATTCTCGTTTTACACGTTCCTTGGAACAAAAACTGGTCTAGAAAAAGTTTCCTTATAGAACAGGAAAACCGCTTTTACTTTTAGCGAATTTCTTTATTCCACCAGCTCACCACGTTTTGACCTGGAAACGCACTAACTGCTGTCAAAACCCTTCTTTATTCGCTCGATTTTGACCAGGGGGGATTTACCGCTTCAATTTCATATATGTGTGCGTTATCGCAGATCACTTCTGGTCCATGAAGTTTGTTGGTCCATGACGTTTGATAAATTACCAATGTGACGATAAAACATCATCAATTTTCGTCAAAAACTTGTTGCTGTCCCAAAATTTCACTACGGAACGCATTATTAATAAAAGTTTTCCGCGATTTCTCGAGTTTTGTTAAAAGAGAACGTTCCATTTTACTTCGATCAAAACGACAAAAACCAAAACATACAGACGCCTTGTTGCCAAATGTGTTGGTCACGGTTTCACGATATTTGACAGATAGATTCCCCCTGATTTTGACCCAGTTTTGACCTGCCGTGCTGCCCGAAGCTCACTGTAAAATTTGTCAGCTTCAACCCCAGGGGGAATCTATCTGTCAAATATCGTGAAACCGTGACCAACACATTTGGCAACAAGGCGTCTGTATGTTTTGGTTTTTGTCGTTTTGATTGAAGTAAAATTTAGTTGAATTGTAACGTTCTTTTTTAACAAAACTCTAGAAATCGTGGAAAACTTTTATTCATACTGCGTTGCGTAGTGAAATTTGGTGGCAGCAGCCTGCAATTAGCTGAAAATCATGAAGTTTCCTCGCCACACAGGAAATCTTTTAAACGTCATGGACCAACAAATTTCATGGACCAGAGTTGATCTGCGATAACGCACACATATATGAATTTTGACAGCAGTAAATCCCCCCTGTTCAACCCACCACCGCATGTGCTAAGTTCGTAAACAATTATCTGGCATCTCTTTCTTACTTGCGTCTTAAATGGCAATGACGTTTCATTATTCCTCGGCAGTTTTACCCGGACACAGTAAATTAAAGAAATTCGCTATTTGAGAGTCTTTGGGCTGTGATCCTTAGAACAGAGAAACAACTTGAGTTTCAGTTTTAAACTTGAACTGATCTTTATTATCAAAAAACATAGATTATATAATAAAACATATGTACAAAATTTCAGCTTAGGTGATAAAATTCACAAACACTATTCTAAATGCTGACTAGGTAGTTTTACCACAGAGATCAGACGTTAATCTTATTTTCAGAAGATGTGTAAAAACTTGCAACCGTCATTTAACGGTAAGTGGTGATGCTCCCGCTATATGGCACTTATGTCACTTGAAAACCAAGCACAGATATCGATACAGCGATATTTATGCAGTGCAACTGGGGCACCACAAGACAGATGTCGTTAGTGTATTAATGTATTTGGATTCAAATTTTTACACACGATTTTAAAATTTCTCTATATGAACATGAATGTCTGTTCTCTGTGGTTTCACATTCGTATATATCCTAAAATAAAAAGCAATCATCTCCTAGCCCTTGCCTTGGTCTATCAAACACGGATAGAAATAATTTATGAACGTACACAAACTTATCCGGTTTTTCTACCCTCAATGTTGATACAGATCTAATGTCATTTTCGTTTTCGCGGTGTAGCCACAGAGAACAGACATTCATGTTCATATAAAGGATTTTGAAAATCGTGTGTAAAAATTTGAATCCAAATACATTAATACACTAACGACATCTGTCTTGTGGTGCCCCAGTTGCACTGCATTAATATTGCTGTATCGTTATTTTATCGATATCTGTGATTTGTTTTTAGGTGACGCGAGCGCTACATAGCGGGAGCATTACCACTTACTGTTAAATGACGGTTGCAAGTTTTTACACATCTTTTGAAAATAAGATGAACGTCTGATCTCTGTGGTGTAGCTACACTCAAACGACACTTTTGACACCGTAGATGTTTTATTTGACTTTTCGGACTACCCTTTTTCTGTCTCTGACTACATTTATTCTGTCCCTGACGACACCCGAAAAAAGCAGAGTGTACTGTAGGAAGTTACCAACTCATTCACACGTATGTGTCAAAACTGGTTCTCCTTCCACGTGGCAAAGTGTCAGGTAAATTTTTTTTCAGCACATTTGCGAGATGGACATATGAAATAGAAACGAGACAAAATGACGAGTGCGATAATGACCAAAACAAAACGAATTGACAGCTATCCCATTATTACGCATACCAATGCAACGACATTGAAAATGTTTTATTTGAAGCTGCAAAGTATAGTCCGGAAAAAGTGTAGCTACACCGCGAAAACGAAAACGACATAAAAGAGACCATTAGAATTTTTCTTTTCTCTTAAACCTATTAGTTTGAATACGATGCGTTGCTAAGCATTTTCTACCTCCACGCGTTTACAACTAACACAATCTTATCTCTAAACACAAGCATCTTTATTTTACGTTAAAACAAGCCAAACAAAAAACGATACAACCCCACGCAGGATAAGCACCGCAGGTATCTCACATCCCAATACACAATTGGGCTGAATAAAACAGCTGATAAATTTAAAATAGCCGAAAAAAGTCTGCATACAGGTGAAACGGATTGCCACAGCGCTCAGGTTGGTTTATCAGCTGAACAAGCAATAAATTCAGGTTTGAAAACACTTGTGAAATACTCCACGCTATTATTTAGTTGTTGGCTGGCTAAGCGCCATTTCAATTAAAAAATAGCTATTAGACAACATCAAATAAACACTGAACAAACTGGTTGAATAAACGATTCTTGATACTTACGCCTGTAGTACACTCTTTGTCAAATGGTCAAATATTTGACCTTCTGACATAATGTTCAAATTTATTTGACATCATGGTTGTTGTTTGCCCGTGTTTGCCCCATGTTAAAATCGGAGAGTGACAAATAATTATCTTTGACCAAATTTTTATCTGTCAAAAAGAGACAAATATCTGACGCTCGGTCAAAGAGTGTACTACAGGCTTTACTGTCTTCTGTCTAAAAATCTCGATCGATCGATGCCAGTGCTGCTGCCATTCACTACGCAGGTCTATATATATATATATATATATATATATATATATATATATATATATATATATATATATATATATATATATATATATATATATATATATATATATATATATATATATATATATATATATATATATATATATATATATATATATATATATATATATATATATAGTGTCTATAGCTTTGACAGTTCGTTTGGCTCACAACATTCTTTCCGCCTATCTCACAATACATCAATAGTGTGTTGCCCCTAGATTCCTTAATAATATATTTGGATATTTTCGATTATTTTTGATATTTTCGATTGACCGTGTACAGAGTTCCGAATTCAGTTTTTGATTGGTGTAGAAGAGTTTCGCAAAATAGAAAAGAATCTAGCAACCCTGCTTATCTGTTTGTGAAAATTTTTGAAGAACTTGTTTATTTTCAAACTTTTGATTTCTTCGATTGAAAATTTGATGTGCTATCCTCTAATTCTCTGATAAAACAGTAGTTTGTGGATATATTTGAACGATTATCAACAATTGTTGAGTATGTATTCATCATTCGGATCAAGGAGAAGAGACGATAACTACGATTCTTCATATTCATCGGAATATCGACCCGACACGAGTGTATCCAGTTACAACACCGCGGGGACGACGTATTATGGTTATGTCAATCATTCGGCATCTCTTGTTTCCTATGACCAAGGTACTCAAAGTACAACACCTTTACCACCCAGAACAAATTATTCTTATGGAAGCAATGAGTCAAACTATACTTCGGAACCGTTTTCGCCAGTTTATAGCACTAACGTCTCCTATGGTGTCCAACCTTCAGACAGCAGTCGGTATGTTCCTGCATACGCCAACGCTGTATATTCAGCTGTCACGTCGGGCGTGGGACAAACAGAAAGTTCAACCAGTAAAAGGCAAAACGCGACCCAGCAATGGGTAAGATCTGATTCTTTACGCCAAGCCGCTCCTATTGCGGGAGGAAATGGCATGCGATTGCTCCAAAAGATGGGATGGTGTCCAGGCGAGGGCCTAGGCAAAAGAAAAGACGGCTCTCTTGAACCACACCTGCCGTACATCAAAACGAACAAAAGGGGTTTGGACGTATCTAGAACATTACATCAAAACAAGTCTTTCCGAAATTCGCAGAAAAATGGAGGACCTCGGGCGAAACCGAAACGTACATTAATAACCGAAGGCAAACATCCCATTTCGATTTTAGCCGAATATTGTAGTAAGCAAAAATGGGATCCTCCTATTTACCAAGCTGTTGTGGATGAAGGACCTATCCACGCTAAAAATTACGTTTTCAAAGTGACCGTCAATGGAACGGAATATAAAGCGGAAACGGGTAGTAACATAAAGCAAAGTGCAAAATCTGAAGCTGCAATGGTGTTTCTCCGCAAGTTTAATATTATACATAACTAGATGATTGATTACTGAATAAAACATCATGAATCATCAACCGAAGTAATGCGCGTCAAGATATATTTTGACCCCTAGATTACAGAAGACGAGGCGAGCAAAATGTTGTATTAGGGAAAGCGAGTGAAATTTGGCTGGTAACAGCTGAGTGACAGACGAGCTTCTCGTCCAAAATCCAGCCGACTCGCCATCTGCAATACCAAAATTGGTCATACGAGTGAAGCCGATGTTATAGTGCACGCAAATAGCGGTGTGAAGTGATTTGCCTTGTCGTAGGTTAATGAACAGCCAGTACAGTGAATAGAGCTTGACACTAGGCACGGCAAGGCGAATTACCTTGCACCGCTATTTGCGCCCACTATAACATCGGCTTAACACACCGCTCGCCACGGTTTCTGTAATAGGGGTCTATAACTGGATATTGAGTCTTAACATAGAGAATACTTGCTATTCCAAATAAGTCGCAACAAATGTGAATTTTTTAGTGGGTATGTAAACTGTAACTCGATTTTACCAAGCTATACTTTGCATTTGTTTGATAATGTGTTTCAGTAGTAAATTACAACATTAAAACTTATCTCACACAAATCTAAACTTCATTTTGCTTTTGCCAAACGCTCCGAAATGTCTTTCCAATTAACGACGTCCCAAATAGCATCGACGTAATTTGGTCGCAGATTCTTGTATTGTAAATAATAAGCGTGTTCCCAAACATCTATACCAAGCAAAGGAACTAATCCTGAAATGCAAAATTAAACATGTAATAGACACGAAACGTTACACACCATAGCCTAGTTACCGGTCGTAGCTTCTAATGGATCTTGATTTGGACAGGCAGCGACTCGCAGAGTTTTAGTTTTCTTGTTATAACCAAGCCAGGCCCAACCTGAGCCCTGCACAGCAACAGCGGCAGCTTTCATTTCCTTTTTGAAATTTTCCATTCCCTGGAAGTCCCGCTCAAGAGCTTGCTTCAATTCGGCCGACGGGTCAGATTTGTCGGGCGACAGGTTCTTCCAAAAAATGGAGTGGTTTATATGACCACCTCCATTGAATTTTAGAGCTGATCCAAGCTGAATAATTTTCGAAGCATCGTTTTTAGCGACAGCTTCTTTTAACTGCTCCTCTGCAGCGTTGAGATTTGTAACGTAAGCATTGTGATGCTTTTGATGGTGGAGCTGAAAAGAAAACGTTTCAAGTTGTTTGCTAGTTCTTTTTTTAGACTAGAAATAAACAACCTCCATAATTTCACGACAGATGACTGGCTCTAGAGCTCCAAAATCGTACGGTAAATCCGGAAGTGTATGCTTGTTACGACATCCCAAAATGACCGGAACATTTCTAGAATAGGCATAAATGGTAAGAATACTATATTCTATAGATAATTACATCAGGAGCTGTCAAACAATTTACATAACAATCGGCAAAGGTTTATCAATATGGCTTTGAAAATACAGAGCAAGTACGAATTGTACATAATCTTGACTTACCTGGTGGATTTGATAAATGAATTGCGAATTGCTAGCATGTTTGCTATTTCGTTTGTTGCTCGCTAGGTTTAAATGAATTATTAGTTCGTTAAAAGAATGCGTAATTAGAATAATCTGCACCTGTGGTATAGTCTGCCGTTGTGTGGTGTGCTGTTTTACTGTAGCAATATTCAGAGGGAGAGATATGCGGAGAGAATGTTGTGAACCAATGATCATAAAAGAAAGGTAAGGAGGAAACTTATAGCGAATTTCTTTATTCCACTGTGTGCGGGCAAAACTGCCGAGAAATAATAAAACGTCATCGTCATTTAAGACGCAAGTAAGAAAGAGATGCCAGATAATTGTTTACGAACTTAGCACGTGCGGTGGTGGGTTGAAGCTGACAAATTTTACAGTACGCTTCGGGCAGCACGGCAGGTCAAAACTGGGTCAAAATTAGCGAACCTATACATTAGAGAAATGACCGTTAAGGCAACTGTCAACATCAAAACGGGCGATTTGTATAATTTTGCATTGCCGTTATCCGTTTTGATGTTGACAGTTGCCTTAACGGTGAGTGTCTTGTCATTTCTCTAATGTATAGGTTCGCTAGTCAAAATCGAGCGAATAAAGAAGGGTTTTGACAGCAGTTAGTGCGCTTCCAGGTCAAAACGAGGTGAGCTGGTGGAATAAAAAAATTCGCTATTACTAACACCAGAGTCTATGTATACATAGAGTCGCGCAAAGAGAAAATCTATCGTTTCGGCAACACAGTTTTTGTGCCGTTTGTTGCCAAGAACTATACTGTTCTCTTTTTCACCATGCATAAGCGAATATCGTTTTTGAAATTCTTCACAAGGTACACAGTTTTGATAGGTTACACCGGTGATGCTTTGTTAAATTTAACTGAGCCAGTGTACAGGTTTAATGTTGGATTAAAATGTGTAGTTAAAACTTCGGAAAAACACATATTATTGATCATGCTCAATTACAACACTTTTCACCCACTCCTAACATTATCACCTTGTTTATTTACATTGCTCGATTGGTTCCCTCGTTTGACACTGATTTGGTTCCTTTGGTTTCATCTTTGCGCGACTCTATATTATAAACATAGACTCTGACTAACACTTGCACGCGTCCCTCTGCTCGCCCCCTCTGCCTAGAGTTAATGCCAAATAGTGACGTGGCAAATTGGGTTTACCAAATTGGGTTTACCAGCTCGTCTAGTTGTTTACATTTGAAGCATTTACTAATACCAGAAAAATGCACTCTCCTCCTCACCTCTCTTTTTGACGTAGGACTACGTCTAACCGCACTATATCGAGATACATTCTGCGGAAACTAAAACCAAGGTGTAACGTTGGAATGAAAGATTTCAAACGGTAATGCTGATGTAACCACATGATGGATTACAATAATCAGTATGTCGTTGGTTTGATAAAATGATGGACAATTTTGTGATTCCTCAGTTATCATTATCATTTCATTGTTTAACAGTGAAAATAGAATAAAAGGTTCAAGGTCGAATTTTCACGAACAATGTACCAATCACATGCGAGCACCCCTGGCACAGACTTCATGAATAGACACCAACTGGTTGCTGTGATATCCCGTATAGCAGTGGCAAAAAAAATTTGACAGAATCTCCCCGTCTCAATAGGTTAACTAACGTTTGCTTCTATGAGGCTAGACTATATTGATGTCTTGAAGGTAAAGCTTTTTCGAAAAGTTCGTAACCACCTCTACTACCAGACAGTTTCACGTTCTGCTGTCAGAATGTTATTAAAACTGATGTCTTGATGAAAAACATGCTGGCACAGGCAACAGTACTGCACCGAGCAATGTATGAATAGAGCGCTGGTCACTCGTCGTCTATCAGTACAGTAGAACTCGATATCCATTTGTGTGCAGCCAAGCCAAATTAAGACTACATTACCGTTGTCGACGCACAGTGGGGCGTGTTGGGTTAACGCGTAGGTATCGTTTTGCGATCTGGAATACAATCGAATTGCCGTTTAAATTGTCTTCGTCTTCTTCTTGTTTCGTATATGTAGTAGCAAATATCAGAATTCAATATGATTATTCGGGTGCCGCAAAATACGCTGCGCCACCGGGGACAGCAAAATTCTGTACGTGTTGGTAGAGGCAGATAGCAGGGTATATAAATTAGGTTCATTGTACAGATAAAATGCGTTGTTTATTTTTAAACTCTACACTCTGTTTTTCTCATGCCCACACACTTAAAAAATTTCGCCGAATCTCGGCATTGTTTGTGCCGAGATTTGGACAGCCGAGTGCTCGGCAACCATCTCGGCTGAATCTCTTTTGCCGAGAATCTCGGAAAACCAATATTTGACAGATGTCATTTTATGCCGAGAATCGCGGTACACAGTTGACTGTGCTCTCGGCAAATCCAGCCGAGAAGCGGCAAACCAGTCTAACGACCTTTCGGTTATATAAGCTGAATGTTCGGCACAGTAAAGAGCCGTTTTTTCAGTGGAATCCAATCGCAGAAAATAGTTTTGCTGTGAATCAGGTAGTTTTCTTTCAAAAGATAAATTATAAGATCGATAAGTTTTAGTAAGTAAAGAAATTTATTCATACTAAATCTTGAATACTTATCTTCATCTTGCTCGCCAGTAGGGCATTGAGCTAAACATCTAATCTGAAATTACGTCTAATGCCTATCCCTAAAACAAATAAAATATTGTATTATTGAAACTACACTTTTTAAGTTCCAGCCACTTCCCCCTAAACTGTACTACATTTTTTTCTGCTACCGGATTGTAAACACTTGTAATTTGCACAAATTTCAGCCAAACTTGTATCCGATTCCTGTTTGCTCACCCGTAACACGCATAAATTTGCACTAAGAAAAATGGCGGCAACTCGTTCATGAGAATGACAGCGGTATTGCCGAAACACGGCAACGAGTAAAATTTGTGCCGAGATACCAGTAATGTTTTTGCTGACCTCGGCATCAACAATGTTTAACGATAAATTCGGCAAAAAATAGAGACGAGATTCGTCAAGCTTAGTTTTTTGGACGAAGTCTCGGCAAAATTATCTGACAACTGTCGGCAACCGGCATTTTTATTTCTGAAATACCGGTTGAATCCAAAGTTGCCGAGTGAACTCGGATGTTTTTTTGCCGAGCTCGAGATCCAGTTTTAAGTGTGCATTTTAAATTTTCTGTAAATAACATTTTTGTTCAAAAACTGTAATTTTTTATTGTTATTTTTTCCACGAACTTGTAATTGCAGGAAAATTTTGTTATGTGACATCTTTGCCACTTGGTGATTGGAGAGTGAGCCATAACAAATAAAAATTGTATAATTTCTACTAAATCGTACTCAATTTAGGTCTGTATAGAAGCTTGCCTTTTCGCGTATTGAAGAAAATTGACTGTATTAGAATGAAAGATATTCATCAATGTTAAAGAGAATATTTTTTCTTCTAAAATAGAGTGCTGCAAATAAATAATCAAAATACAGACGCCGTTTGTTTTTGCCAAACACGACATGGCAGAATTTGCCGAAAATGAACGGTTCTCTTTTCATAATGTTTTTTTCATAGATATTTCCACCAATAAACTAGTTTTAGTTTTAAGTCGTTTGAGGTGTCGCTTTGTGAATTAAGGCTGATGACCTAGATACTTGATATAACTACTCGAGTAATTAGAGGCTTAGTACTGCTTAGATCATGATCACATTATACATTTAACCGGCACATGTTCCGGTCATGTTCCAGGAACTGTTTTACCAATTCCGGTCATTCGCTTTGGCAACATAAAGAACCGAAATACCTTTCTTTTGGAGGATGTTGAGCTTAAATTTGTTGAAATAATCAAGAAGACTAAGAAATGTGTTTAGACATAATCGCTCTTTTTGGCACATGTGTGCCAAAATCGAACCGTGCTAGAAGTAAAACGAGCTCAAATCAAACTTGACGCATGCCAAAATTTAGGGGGGGGGGGGGTTCGTCACTACCATTTTTGTTTTCAATGATGTCGAAATGAGTTTTTTAATGGAATAGTGGCAAAAAATAGCAAAAAACTAAAATACGCAAGCTTTTCGATTGATCAATTTGATATTCATATTTCCGCATCATAATTTATTGCGCTTTAGTAACTACTTTACATAACCAATATGTAGGCGAATATAAAGTTCATCACTACAATAGACCATTTTACGAGACGTTTCTGAACTCAATTCATGAATAGACCTTCCTATCTGCGCTAGTATTAGTGGTCGATTTCACTAATACAAGTTTAATTTTGGTTGCAATTAATCAACACGCTGGTAGTAACAAAAAATTTCCTCCTGCCCCGAGCTTTTATTCAAGTTGTAAGCCGATTTTTAGTTTTATTTCATCTGGTTTTCCACTAAAGCAAAGTTTGTTAAATCAGGTAACACTAATGAACTAGGATTCATAAGTGCAATATTTTTCGAAATTGAATATCAGCTGATTTTTTGGTTGAAAACAAATCGATTTTATTAGGATACAGACTAAGCCTGTATTGGTGAGATCTGGCGTAGAAAGCTCTATGAAATTTTGACAGAAAGCTCGGAACCGCTGACATAACGCACGTAAAAGTAGCATCAACATCAGCAGGATCCGTGACACCTGTCAGTTCGTAAAATGGTCTATTGAAAGGTTACAATCAGGTACAGTCGTCGTTCGATAACTGCAACGTGTTTACATTGCAGTTATCGAATGCCGCTCGATAACTGCAACACTTGACGCATGCCAAAATTTAGAGGTGGGTCCGTCACTACCATTTTTGTTTTCAATGATGTCGAAATGTGTTTTTTTAATGGAATAGTGGCAAAAAATAGCAAAAAAACTAAAATACGCAAGCTTTTCGATTGATCAATTTGATATTCATATTTCCGCATCATAGTTTATCGCGCTTTAGTAACTACTTTACATAACCAATATGTAGGCGAATATAAAGTTCATCACTACAATAGACCATTTTACGAGACGTTTCTGAACTCAATTCACGAATAAACCTTCCTATCTGCGCTAGTATTAGTGGTCGATTTCACTAATACAAGTTTAATTTTGGTTGCAAATAATCAACACGCTGGTAGTAACAAAAAATTTCCTCCTGCCTCGAGCTTTTATTCAAGTTGTAAGCCGATTTTTAGTTTTATTTCATCTGGTTTTCCACTAAAACAAAGTTTGTTAAAACAGGTAACACTAATGAACTAGGATTCATAAGTGCAATTCTTTTCGAAATTGAATATCAGCTGATTTTTTGGTTGAAAACAAATCGATTTTATTAGGATACAGACTAAGCCTGTATTGGTGAGATCTGGCGTAGAAAGCTCTATGAAATTTTGACAGAAAGCTCGGAACCGCTGACATAACGCACGTAAAAGTAGCATCAACATCAGCAGGATCCGTGACACCTGTCAGTTCGTAAAATGGTCTATTGAAAGGTTACAATCAGGTACAGTCGTCGTTCGATAACTGCAACGTGTTTACATTGCAGTTATCGAATGCCGCTCGATAACTGCAACACTTGACGCATGCCAAAATTTAGAGGTGGGTCCGTCACTACCATTTTTGTTTTCAATGATGTCGAAATGTGTTTTTTTGATGGAATAGTGGCAAAAAATAGCAAAAAACTAAAATACGCAAGCTTTTCGATTAATCAATTTGAATAGTGGCAAAAAATAGCAAAAAACTAAAATACGCAAGCTTTTCGATTAATCAATTTGATTTTCATATTTCCGCTTAAAATTGCGCTTTAGTTACTACTTTTCATAACCAATATGTAGGCGAATATAAAGTTCATCACTACAGAAAACCATTTTACGAGACGTTTCTGAGCTCAATTCACGAATGAAATTTTGACAGAAAGCTCGGAACCGGTGACATAATGCAAGTAAAAGCAACATCAATGTCAGCAGGATCCGTGACACCTGTCTTAAAATGGTCTATTCAACGCTAGGTCACAAAATATTGTTTGTGATCTACTATGCACTGCCTCACTGAGTAGGGAAAGCAAGCCAAACAATGTACAAGGAATATTTTTTTTTTCTTATAATAATTACGGGAAGTGAATCACATAACATGGTGATTTTGCTTCATTGATTAATAGTGGAGATCTATAATTTCCCATTTAGAATGAAGAGACAACAAGTAAACGAAATAGAAAAAATTCGAGAAAAATGAAAAAGTCCTTTTGAAATGTTTCTAGAGATTCAACAATTTTCATTTTCGAATGCATTTAGAATCCCCCCGCGAGATTTGTCACTTCAATGTCAAATATGACTTCGACTTCAGATTTGACGGATTGCGTTCCGATAACTGCAAAGTTGTTGCAGTTATCGGTCTTGCAGTTAAAAAGCGATGCAGTTAAAAGACTTGCAGTTATCGAACGGCGACTGTATAAAGACATGGTGTAACGATATGTCAAAAGCAGAATCGGCCATATTGGAAAAAAAATTGCCAGCCTGTAGGTTTGTTTATGAACAACTAGGGCATAAAAATTATCGCATCTCGAAATATATCATTTGGATGCATTTAAATTATAAGTATGGCAATGCTACATACCTTGCTACCCAAGACAAGACGTGACAGCTGGTAACCGTTACATTCAACCAATTTGAACAGGCTGCTGATTGGCTGAATTCGATAACGCAATCGTCACGTAGAAAATACAACGAGGTTACTTTTCACTGTAAAGCAGTGATGCTGGAGAGTCATAATTTAGCTATTATAATTGTTCATAAATAATGATGCAAAAGTATGCAAGGCACATGATATTACCGAGTAATGTATTTCACTGTTATAACTTTAAAAATGCATTGATTAATCGTTTATTACTATTTCGGTTGAAGTCTAAGAATCTTAGAAAGAAAAAATTTGGGTACCAAGAAACTTAGGAAGAAAAAATTTGATAGTAGAGGTATGCTTTATTGAACATAAAATAATAAATAAGAATTGAGTATTATTCGCCTATATATTGCAATTTTAATTTGTTTTATTTTCATTGACCTGCAGAAGTTGTTAAAAATAATCACTCTGGCATCAACGGTATGGAACGTTCAAAAAAATTTCGACGGGGATGACGGCCGTTACGAAAAGAAAAATAAGAAGCCAGCTGTCGCGTCTTGTCTTAGCTTGCTACCAATATTCATTAAGGTGAAACGGGATTGTGGTCTTTTCCCATACAATTTTGAGGTTAAAGTTCTTTTTACTTTTGTAGTTTGAGCGTAGAAAATTCGGCTTCCACTAAATAAACAGCACTCAAATTGCTACTTCAGGCATGCAACAGTTGTGAAAACAATTGATCAAAGTTTCATGTACGTAGTCTTCATGAATCAAGTAAAAATTAGATTGCAAAATTTTAGCTGATCGCGACCACGTCCCGTTTCACCTTAATTTAAGAAACAATTTCCAACTTAAAACACCTGAATTTGCGGTATTCAATTGCCTAGTTAGTGAGGATATATCAACAAACACGGAAAAGTTATTTGCTGTTGCATGGTGATGCCTCGTCTCCAACCCTCCAAACTGAAAAAACGCTTCCTCACCCCGCGCCTAGTTTTTGGTCAAACCGTTACACCATGTTTTACTCATCATGGTCATAACCGCACGCAACCATTCAAAAACCGATAAGACAACATTGGAAACGATACACGATACCTGACAATTACTTCAAATCGTTTTTAAAAAAAGTTCTGCACGCTGAAAAATCTGAAAAATAAATTAAATTTTCAAAAGATCGAAAAAATCAAATCGAAAAATAAACAATCTTTTCGATTTTTTCAAGGCGAAAGAATCGATCCCAAAAATTGAAAATCGGGGTGGAAAAAATCGATCCTCTGCAGATCGATTCAAGATTGTCCAATCCTAATCAAGTTTCTTGACAACACTAATTACAACAGTAAGAAACAGTAAATGTAAACAGTATAATATAAACAATATTTTCGACGAATGTGTTTTGGGCACAATGGAATTTCATTTGCTAACCGATTGTTCACTCTTATGTCGTATCTGTATGCAGGATACTACGGCAATTGAAGCGGAGGATATATATTCACCAGCAAAGGATGAACCCAGCATTTACAGCTTGCTTGCTGTCGTTTGCGCTCCAGTGTTTTCCAAGGAAGAACTCCAGGACAGGGAACTTCTAGGAATGCCCAAAATTGTATGTTTACCATGCAAGCAAAAAATCGTAGCTGCGTATGAGTTACATGAAGCGTGCATTGAAGCTGACCGCAAGCTATGGGACATGATCTCAGTGCAACAAGAATTACAAGACTTCCAAGATATAAGCACAGATCTAGAAGATAAAGAAAGAACGGAAACACCAGATGCCACTGAGTTTACCTGTGATGATACTTCGAATCAATTATTGGAACAGGAAAGACAACATAAAATCCGCGAGGTGTTAAAAATAGCCAAGTATAAATTGGAAAAATCGGGTGCTAGTGACAGGACATGTGAACTCTGCTGGAAAGTAACAAAGCACGCAAAGCGTCTACATGACCATATGAGAAAATTTCATCCGAATGAGATTGTACCTTGTCCTGAGTGTAATGCGGCTTTCTTTAGTTCGTTACAACTCGAAGAGCACAAACTTTTCCATTTAACAGGTCACCTATACGCATGTCCTAAGTGTAAAAAGCGCTTCAAATCCGCTACCGGAATGCGCGCTCACATACGAAGTCACAGCAGCACAGCTCGGTTTCAATGCGACAAATGCGACAAAAAATGTACCAACTTAAGTATGCTAAAAACGCATCTACTGTCGCACGGTGGCGAACGAGCTTATCCCTGTGAGCGATGTCCTTCCAGATTCAAAACGAAAGGGGCACTCAAACAGCACGAGACGGTTCACTCTAAGGAAAGGAATTATTCATGTGACATCTGTGGTTCAAAATTTACGAAAAGCAATTCACTTGTTAGGCATGTACAAATTCATTCTGGTATGTACATTGACAGAATATGTACTATACTTTTTTTTATTATAATCTTTACCTTTTCCAGAGGAACGTCCTTATGTTTGTGATGTTTGTCCACAAAGGTTAGAGACTAATTTTGCTATACTTGTTTTCGCAACAGAATATGTGTTGTTCTAACAATTGTTTTTCAATTCATGATTCACAATCACAAATAGCGAGATTCATTTCTAATAATTGAACTTACGGAAAAAGTCTTACCATTATGTGTGGGCTGGTCAAAAAAGCCAGTCATCGAATGTTTCGAATCCTACTTTTTTTCAAGTAGATATACGATACTGCGATCCTTGAATAACGATATTCTGTCGTATTGAAAAATAAATCGCATCAAAAGTACCTTTTTCTTTTGTTGAAACGTAACGTATTTCCAGGTTTAAAACAAGCAATGTTCTCAAACGCCATAAGTTCACTCATACCGGAGAAAAACCATTCAAGTGTGCATACTGTGATCGTGCCTATGCTCAAAGTAATGATCTGGCAAAGCACAGCCGCATCCACGTCGGTGACAAACCATACATGTGTGATCGCTGTGATGAAAGCTTCCGGTTGATGACCGAACTTCGCCAGCACTACAAGGTTCATTTCGACGGAAACGAACAGGGTGAAAATGAAGCTATGAACGCTCTGAACGATGTTTACTCTAATGAGAATGGCCTGTGGAATAGTCTACCTTTTTCTGTCATGTCTGTGCTGAACAGAAGATTTGAGCTAGAAAAACGAAAACAAATAAAAGAACAGGAAACAGTGGTGAAAGTTGAAGACGACAGATAGATTTTAGAGATATCGCTTCGTTATTCAAAGAATCATTATGTGGTATGTGTAATAAAGAACACAATTATTCTGCAAAGTCTCTTTTATCTCAATTCTTTTTGCTTTACTTCCGTCCTTTTTTTCTCTACTGTTCTCCATTTTTCTATTTATTCCTCGGTTTCTCTGCTCTCTTTCTTACTAATTTTATTCCTTATTCTCTCGATTTGTTCTCTATCTTCTTGATTTTTTTTAATATTCTAATTTTCATTTATATTTTTCTCACTCTTCTATTTTATCTTTCTCTTTTATTTCTCTCTGTTCATCTGTTTGATTTGTTCGGGCAATGAATGATTAAAACGGTTTACACCTTTCTTTCTTTATTTTGATTTAATGCAGTTTGATAATTATTAAAATTTCGTAAATACTTTCTGAAATTCCGAAATGGTGCAAAATTTACTTTTATTGATAATCTTAAAAAATACTTCCTGCTACAGGTCTGCCTCTACGATAAAAGTCTCCGAACAAGAAATTTTGGACAAATATTTAATATACAAAGTGCACTCGTAGTACTTCAGTTCTTTAGGTACTTTCTGTACATTAATAAAACAATACCTGATAATCAAAAATGTTTGAAAATTTGGGAAACGACGTAATTCCAATATTACATATTGGACAAAAAGGATATACATATATTTAACAAAGTAGTCTGCAGTCTTGTGTCTTGTCATTGTCAAAAAATATGATTTCGTTGAAAAAACTTTCATCGTTTCAGAAATCGAAAAATCTTTTAATGTAATTCGAAGTTCATTTAATGTAATCTGTTTTATTCTATGGCCTTGTCTATGAATAGGTGGATTCGAAGCAAACACGCTCTACCAGAACTTCCGTATGAGTATGCAGCTTTACAACCCACCATCTGTGAAGAAATAATGCAGTTGCACCACCAAAAACACCATAAAAGTTATGTAGATAACTTGAACAGTGCTGAAGAACAACTAAAGGAAGCTATATCAAAAAACGATACATCCAGAATAATCAGCCTTGGGAAGGTTATAAGGTTCAACGGTGGAGGCCACATAAACCATTCATTGTTCTGGGAGAATTTGACTCCCAAATGCACCGCACCTTCGAAGGCATTGGAAAATGTAGTGAAGCATACTTTCTACAATATGGATGATTTCAAGAAATTGATGAAAGAATCAGCTCTTGGTATTAATGGTTCCGGATGGGTTTGGTTGGGTTGGCACAAGGATACGAAAACACTGAAAATCAGCAACTGCGAGAACCAAGATCCTCTGGAAGCAACCACTGGTGCGAGAAGTGTTATTTTCAATCTTTAAATAACTGACAGTAATTTTCTACTTAGGTTTGATTCCGATACTGGGCATTGATGTATGGGAACATGCCTACTATATTCAGTATAAGAATGATCGAGCTAAATATTTCGATGCTCTTTGGGAAATCATAAATTGGAAGGAAGTATCTAAGCGCTATGAAAAGGAACGCTGTGTTGTTTAATTAGATAGAGTACATTGTTTGGGTGTGATGGCGTTTGGAAACTGTTTTTGGATTGATTATTGCCAATATTATACTGCCCGATCAAAAATAAGCCTTTTTATTTCAAACCTATTTGCTATGTTTTGATGGTTATTGCGTCGACTTTTTTATATGGTTCGGTTAACATTAGAAAGTGGTATTTCTGTCTATCGTAATTAACTCTCGATTATAACGATTAAAATATCGCTTGTCGCGCGTACGAAAGGAATAATTTGTCGGTTACTTGTTTGAACCTTTGAAAATAAATTATCTGAAACGGGACAAAACTTGCAATGAAATTTTCATAAAAACTACTACTTATACAATTAAGTTACATTAGACTTTAAACCACTTCTCCCCTACCTGTATATAAACCTTTTCTGTTGTACCTGTATATTTTTCATTGCAGTAAAGTTACGCTTCGTTCCGCTGACGGTTGTTTGACGTCTGAATTAGCATTGGGCGATACGACGGAGAGTATCGATACTTCAGTATCGATACCCGAAGAATCAAAAGTATCGAGATATTCAGAATATCGGTCAAAAAGTATCGATACCAGAAGTATCGATACAATAGCTGAGATCATTTTTTGAATTTTTGATAAATACATTTACTGAAAACCAGTAATCGATTCAGTGATTCGCGAAAATACAGCAAAACTATTTGCTGAACAGAAAACAGTAAATTAATGTTTGCTGGAATCCAGCAAACGAATTGATATGGCAAAAAAATTACGTCAAGCTGTCATTAGTAAAACGCGCCAAATCGCTGTCCAGCTGGTACGGGATCATCGCTAAGCTCCTGATAGCGAATATGGGACCATAGCTAAGTCCTTGATGGGCTAGATGAACTTAAAAGTTGAAATGATAATCATACATCTCTAGTTCAACAGTAATTTGTAATGATCCGATGGGCGAATGGAATCTGGTGCCTGACGGAAACATGGTTCCCTTGAACTAACTGGTTAACCAGCAAATTGATTTATGCTTTACTGAATGAACAGCAAATTGTCAGCTGACAACCAGCAAGTTGTATTTTGTTTTACTGAACATGCAGCAAACGACCTGCCACCTCTATGCAATTGAGCATTACTGAATAATTAGCAAATTTCATTTTGCTGAACAGATTGCTGGAAGCACAGCACACCAAAAATCAGCAAAATTTTGGTGGTTTCCAGCAATGAAAATTTGATGTGCCGACTTTTTGTTGTTTTTCTGGTATCTATCCGCATTCTCTAGAGCAGCATGAATCAAATGACTTCACAAACAAATACATACAGGTAATGCAGAAATTGTGAGCTTTGGCAAACAAATGAATTAAACAACTTATATCTTCAAGATTTGTATTCACTGGCCCAATGGGCTGTGAAGCTCCCGTCTTATTTGTATAAATTATTGACACACTTCCATAATAATTGATGAGGAAGTTGATGACATAAAAAAGTTAGATATGTCAGCGAAAATGAGATAGTGAAGTCTACCGCTGAATTTTTCTAACTAATTAATATTGCAATTTTATTTTTCACTTGAACTCTAACTTGTGTCGACGGAAAGCATGAGTTAGTTTCCGCTTGCCAATATTCGATCTGAACAGTGTAACCAGAAAACTTATATTTGTTTTTGAAATACAGTCAAATTTCGCTCGTTGGGCTATGTTTAGTTGGGCTACGTTTAAGTTGGGCTCCCGCTCGTTGGGTTATAGCCCAACTAAATCGAAGCCAAACATCATTTCTGATAACGTTGAATTTCGTTTGAGGGGTTTGTGGATGCATTTTAACGCAGAAAGTAGAATTAATTCAAATTAAAAACAAATGAAGCTGAGTAGAAATATAAACAAACAATATTTTAATCAATTGTCAGAGAAACAATATAAGTTTTGTGGCTTAATAATGCAACCTAGAGCTATGCCTATTTTTGAAAGTATTTGAGAACACGTTATTATTGAGCACTCCTCTTTGGCTTTAAATGTTTGGCTTAAGTAAAACAAATTTCGAATTTGGCCCTATGCTGCGCTTGGCTTAGATTTTGACAGTTCGTTTGGCTCACAACATTCTCTCTATCTATTTCCCCATCTAAGTTTTGCTAGTGCAAATAGACTTGTGCGATATTCATACTGACAGTGGCAGCTTTTCAGTTGTTCCAGCTCGTAACAACTAGCTGGCATCTCTATCCGATTTGCTTTGCTTTATCGCAGCTAACATCGCAGCGCTTCTACGATGTGTGGGCTCCACTGACACTGACAGACAGCATAACATAGCGTATGAAAAGTGGCGGTGATCTCGTGTACACATTGAGATGTTAGCCCTTGTAACATGGCGCGATGTCAGCTAGCTGGTCCGTATGCATAAAAGAATATCGATACAAATATCGCGGTTTTCAGTATCGATACGGTCGAGTATCGGACGCTTGTGTATCGATCCAAAAAATCGAAGTATCGCCTCAAAAGTATCGATATTTCCGATACCGATACAATATCGCCCATTGCTAGTCTGAATTGGCCTTAAAACGAATCGGTTTTGTTTATGTTATGCTTATGCTATCTGCAGTTTGTAGCGAAATTTCCAGTAAATCTGAATCAGAAAAAATTAGTAAAATAAGTCAAATGTTTGTGATGAAAACCAGTTCTGTTCAATGAAGTAGTGTTTAGTAAGGTAGTAATGAATTCTGAGTATTGAAATGCGTTAATGACATTGGCAATTCAGACAAACTCAATATTCATTTCATTAGCTACAAATCATCTTCAGTTTTCTTTATTGTAGATCAAATCGGTGTATCGAGTACGAAACCTACGATGGAATACAATTTTCAAATGAATTTTGACACGCTCTGTCGGATCTGTATGGAGGAAATTTCAATTGAATCTTCAGAAAACATTTACGCTCAAATCAATTCAACTCATTCGTCTAGTCTGTTTGATATGCTCAGATTAATATGTTCCACAGTATTCATTAAACATGAGAACATAGAACATTTACCACGCAATGTGTGTATAGCTTGTAGAAAGAGTATTATAAAGGCATATAATTTACATCAAGTTTGTGTTGAGACTGATCGTAAATTACGAGAAATTTATTTCACGAGCCAGAAAAAGCTAGATGGTACAGCTAACCACAAAGATAATACCATTGTAAATTGCGATGGCATGAATAACATTTTAGAGTTGTACTTAAAAGCAGAACCTGAAGTGACTCCAGAAACAATCGAAGAATCTGATACAGCAAGCGGTACTAAACCAACTACTAAAGAATTGAAAAAACTAGAAACGGAAAAAATACGATGTATCATTTGTACAATAGACTTTGATACAAGCGAATGTTTAGAAAAGCACCGCAAACACGTTCATTCTGATGGTTTTGAAGTTCAAGAAAATGTGCAAACAGTTGATAAACCGACCTGTCCAGTTTGTACTAAAATTTTCGCTAATTCACGTTCATTACGAAGGCACCACCGGAAGTTTCATTCCGGAAAACCAGTTGCTTCCGAAGGAAAGCGTCAGGCAGTTAGTCGAGAACATACATGCCAACAGTGTGAGAAGAAATTTAGAACATCCGTTGGACTACGGGACCACCTCAAACGCCATTCAGCAAATCATCCTTATCTTTGTACCATTTGTGGTAAAGGATTCAGAGATAACAGTAATCTGAGGCAACATTTCCTAAGACACACGGGAAATAAACCTTTCGCCTGCGAACAGTGTCCTTCCAAGTTCTATACAAAAGCAGAAAAGAATGCCCACTTGGTGACTCATACGGGTGAAAAACGGTGGGCTTGTGATATATGTGGATCTAGCTTCACGATGCGATATTCGCTAAATAAACATAAGCGAATTCACTCAGGTAGGTTATATGTGTATGTGCAAGAAATTCCCTCATTGTTTTTTTATTACTCTTTCTAGGACATCGTCCCCATGCGTGCGAGTTTTGTGATTTAAGGTAAACTATAGATAACGTTAAACTTTATCTTACTGATTTGTCAATCCAGGTTTGCTGCAAGTGACCATTTGAAACGACACATGCGTATTCATACCGGTGAGAGACCTTATAAGTGCCAATTTTGCGACCGCTCGTACTCTCAGTCGAACGACTTAGTGAAACACTGCCGTACTCATCTAGGAACGGATAATCTTTATCAATGTGATCGTTGCGAGGCAAGCTTTCGGTTACTAACAGAGCTACGGAATCACTACCAAGTCCATTTTGCAAGTGACGGCAAAGACAGCGGCCAAGAATGGGACTCTATACAACTGCAGTTCAACAGTGCTAGTTTCCTACAGAAACGATTTCAGGAGGAGCAGCAACGTAAAGACAAAGGAGAAATTGTCAGTTCCATTCCAGCTAATATCGGGGCAACTCCGCTTGCTAAAAGTGACCAGTATCAATAAATAACTTTTTGATGGTGCGTTGATTGCAGTGATAAATACTGGTTTGGATGTATAATAAACTTTTCATAAATAAATTTTAAAATTAATCCTTACTATTCTCGGTAAAATATCTCTAGTCGTTTTGTTCATTTGGAATCCAAATGTCGTTGTCCTCACAGGCTCTCGTTGTCGTTGCATTTGGGAGAATACCAAACATGCTTACAGTTAGTTTAATAAATCTAACTTAGTAATTATGAACAGTTTCGTGTAAGCTTTAAGGTTCAATCACCGCACGAATTCTAAAACGACGTCTCCTTTTCCTTCGAATTCAATGTAGAGGCTGGCACACAAGATCGTATTCAACAAGGCGTCTCCATTTTTCGAAATAGGCCTTTTACTGAGATCTAGCAGTGGCTTGCCTTAACTTAACTTACTTAACTTTCAAGCTAATGTCAATTTTTTAGTGTCCTGCGCGTGTTTACTTCATTTTCTTTGATAATTAACTCATGTTTTTGCTGATATTGGTCTAGTCCTACTGCGAAGTTTTAAACACAGCATTTTATGGAATCCCAAAGAGGGTTGTGGCAGGACGATAGGCTTTCATTTCTGCTTTTTAACATTGCCACGGAAGGTTTTTTTGAACAAGTGGGGATCGACACGAGTGGTACAAATGTACAATCTTTAGGAAGTCCGCCCAGGTAATTGGCTTCGCCGGCGATTTTGACATTATAGCACGTAACTTTGGACCGTTGACGGAAACGTGCCGCAGACTTGAGGTAGAGGCCAATCGGGTCGGACTAGTCATAAATACAAGAAGACAAAATAGTGAGAAGTAGAGGCTCGAGGAAAGACTATGTTAGCTCTCACCATTGATTCTAATTGACGGTGACAAAATCGAGGTGGTAGATGAGTTTGTGTATTTGGAGTCACTAGTGACTGCCGACAGACACTAGTAGAGAGATAAAAAGATGTATTATGGTCGGAAATTGCGCTTGCTTTGGATTGCGCAAAACGCTGTGATCTAGCCAAATACAGCGCTCCACATAGAAGATCATCTACAAAACACTTATTAGACCGGTAATCCTTTACGGTCACGAAACATGAACCTTGCTCGTGAAGGACCAGCGTGCCATTGGCGTTTTCGAACGGAAGATGCTGCGTACGATCTACGGTGCGGTGCAGATGGAACATAGAGACGATGAATGAACCAAGAGCTGCATCAGTTGCTGGGGTAACGCGCTATAGTTCATACGGCTTAAATTGGACGGCTACGGTGGGCTGGACATGTCGTAAGGATGTCGGACGAAAGCCCAGTCAAAATGGTTCTCCGCAGCTTACGCAGCAGCCTGCAAGCTATCCTTACTGAAATTCCAACACACTATATCTTAAATCTTGTTAAATGTAAACAATCGAGTTTCGGTATGCATTGTTGCTTAATTATGGTTTTCATTGTTTTTTGCAGAATTGAGGCTAACAACTGATAACTGCATAATATATTATCGAGCTCGAGAGACATTTTGCACATCACGGGTCACGGGTGTCTAAGAAAATTAGCAATTATTTTTCGCACATTATCTTTATCCAGATTTTCACGAACGGTAACGGCGAACAGTGGACGCAACCCGTTTAGACGTATACTTGAGAACAGAACAGGCACGTAAAAGTGATTCTACTGCATGACAACGCTCGGCCTTATACTCACATGGAAACGCTCAAATGAGAAGTCCTCACCCGCCATATATCTTAAATATTGCGCCGTTCGATGGCACTTGGTCTGAGCGATCAACAGTTCTGCTCATATGAAGACATCGAAAAATGGTTTAATTCGTAGATAGCCTCAAAAGACGAACACTTTTATCGTAGCGGTGTTTGTGCTCTGCTAGAAAGATGCGACAAAGCTGTAGCGACCGGAACTTAATTCCATTTCTTCGGTTTTTGCGTTTAATGCGGTTCTTCGTAGTTTAATAGTGTCGTCGGCAGGCTTGTAAACGGTCAACACATCCCGAGATCTGGAAACAATCTTTCATGTTCCCAGTTCGGCATCTGGTGATCGTCAAAATGTCAGAAATTATCGAGACAGAACTAGTCTCTCAGCTGGTTCTAAGTTTTTCGAGATTATTGTTAGTAACGTAATGCTCCATTCCACTAATAATTACATCTCTACCGCACAGCATGGTTTCATGCCGCACCGCTCAGGTCGTACTAACTTACTGGAATTTACTTCGATGTGCATTTCACATATCGAACAAAAAGCGCAAGTTGATGTCATCTACAATAATTTGAAAGCAGCTTTCGATCGTATTGACCATAGCATACTTTTGCGGCTACTATTTTCACGGCTAGGAGCATCGCGTCCAATTGTGGAATGGATCGTATTTATGTGGAAGGATACTGCGTGTGAAACTTCGTTCTTGTGTCTCGTCGCAATTCACTTATAAATCGGGAGTTCCGCAAGGTAGTAATATGACGTCTTTGCTTTTCACTCTATTCTTCAATGATGTAATGCTACGGTTATGAGCTAGCTGTAAGTTGATATACGCGGATGATCTAAAGCTATATCTGTAGTCCGTACAATCGACGATTGTCGTCGTTTGCAACATTTGCTGAATATATTCGTCGAGTGGTGCCATAGGAACTGGCTGGTAATTAATATTGGAAAATGTGAGGTAGTGACATTCCACCGCATTTTAAATCCGATTATATTCGAATGCCGCATTGATGGACTTGAGCTGAGCAAAGTTGACCGTGTTTGAGACTTCGGTATTTTGGTCGACGCTAAACTCACTTTCCACCTTCATCATGCCAGCTTAATTTCAAAGCGAGTCGACAGCTGAGATTCATTGCGAAAATTGGCCGTAACTTATATTGCTCTTTAGTACGACCAGTACTTGAAAATTGTAGCTCGATTTTTTACCATCATTAGTTAATTTAGTGTCTACGGATCGAACGTGTTCAGAAGAGGTTTGTACGACTGGCACTACGTGACCTTCCGTGGTGTTATCCGGAAAATCTCCCTCCGTATCCTAATCGCTGTCATTTACTTGGCCTCGACACGCTCGAATGTCATCGCAAATTTCAGCAAACTGCATCTGTTGCAAAAATGTTGAATGGCGAAATAGATTCGCCGGCGCTCCTATTCTAGCTAAACTTCCGTGCCTCTCAACGTTCCTTACGTTCAACTGGCCTACTACACATCGCATTCCATCGGACGTAGTTTGGATTTAAGGAACCTATGACCACTGCAATCAGGACCTTCTCGAGCGTAGAAGAATTGTTTGAGGCGAATTTGTGAATTAGTTGAAAAATTCGAATATTTTGTAAATTTGACGCTAGTTTTTATTATTTATTAAGACAACATATAGGGGGATAAAGGGCATAATGAGCACACGGGGCGAAATAGGCACCCCTCTTTTATGCGAAACTACGCATTTTTTAATACAATACGGTATGTCGAACTCTTCCGTAGCTACTACAGTAACTCTTTATGTAGAACAAAAGTGGTTTGTCTGTTTAAAATATGAAAATATATTGAAAAAATCAACTTGGTTTCCGGAAGTTGGAAAAATTATTATTGTTGCGCACTACAAAAAAAGCTTCTACGGTCGTTTAAATGGCTCAATCAAGTATGTAGACACATCAATATGACGTACGGGTCGTACCCCATATCTCACCATCATTGAAGTTTTGATTTCAAGTTATAATTGGTATTAAAATCTTATGTTAACTTCAACTAATTCGATAGGGGCGAAATGGTCACCTTTAGGTGGGGTGAAATGAGCACACCTTGTCACATAAACTTATCTAAAATTCATCTAAGTAGACTTGTGAGTTTGTCTGTTTCCATAGTCAGTGTTTATTTACAGTGATGGTGCGAACATATCCGGACTACTTCGTGATAAGGGCGAATCCTTGCTTGTTTTCCTATCTAGTTTCGCCCTAATCACGAAGTAGTCCGGATATATTAGAAAATCTTTGAGACCGAATCGGTCAGAAAAAGGGACTGCAGGCAGAATTGGCCACCATAAGGCGCGACGGGACATTCACGAAACAAGCCGCCAAGTATCACGGCATCCCGCGACAAACGTTGGGCCATTAGTTGTAGGTACTTCTACACAGTTTCAAGATATGTTTTATAAGAGTGCTCATTATACCCCGTGGGTGCTCATTATGCCCCAGTGGAGTGCTCATTGTGCCACACACATCGACTGATCGTAGTTTTTGATGCATGAATCTAATTTGTGTTACTCACCATTATACGATAAACTTTTCAATTTGTGAATAGTGTACCTTAAAATATAGATAGTTAATGCAAGTTTTGCACTGCAGACAGCTTAAAAATTTTGTCGTTTTCCATGCTTAAATCAGCTACCAAGTTAGGGTGTTCATTATGCCTCTATTCCCCCTACCGTCAGATAAATTATCGTGAATAAAATTAAAATTAAGCACTTTCATTAGATTTCACTTCCTTAGTGTGCGCCGCAGTAGGCTTTCGTTCGTAAATGTAGAAAAACCGGCGCCTCTCATACAAAGAACAGATGGTCAATTGACACTCATGCATCGAAGAGATGCACACTGTCATTCGTTTGGCGATGTTATTTTGACTTATTTCTGTCTACTACGTTTTATTTATGTTGAGAAAAGTTATTATAAAATCAATGGTAGAAGTGAGTTCCAAAATCTCCGCACACAACGTGTGTAATTCTCATTTCTAGAAAAAAATGTCAAAATACGTTTGAGAAAAAAAAGGTCTTGGTGACGAGTACTCGTTTGACATATTTGTTCAAGAATGTATTTAGACAGCGAGCCTTGCCACCGTCAGAAGAAACAGAAAAGTCGTTCTACCGTGGCCATTTACAAGCCTGTTCGTCGGAACAATTGTACGCAATTTCAGGACGTGCCGATGTATTTTTGGGACGTACCAGGGGGCGTACCCTCCAAATGAAAGAAAATGGTGTTAAGAACAAACTTTTTCTAGGCGGCAACTCTAGAAAATGATGTTTTCAACTGGCCCTGATGACTTTTTTTGGGAATCAACCGGGTTTGCTTATCTTAAATTTGAGAAGCATTTCTAGTTATTTGATATTCCGTGTACCCTAATGCTTTTATATTTTTTTTCTTAGGGCCCAAACTATGAGGAATAAAATTGTCCCGGTTGGTTTATAGCAAATTATTTTGCTGAAAATTTGTTTATCCATTGAAAAAGAACTTTTTCAACAATCAACAGTCGAAATTAGATAAAAAATAATAATAAAATAAACAATACTAAGATGCTAATTAACCAACAACTGAAGCCTTTGAAGAATTTTGCGGTTTTCTGCTACAACCATTAGCAGATGATGCTTTTCTTAGTCAGTCTTCGGATCAAATTCGTAATAATCTCCTGCTACTCCAACGGTACGTTCTGCAGGATCATTGATAACTGTCAAGCTATCACATTTCGAGTTGGCATCAAGATCTATTTATATTACCGTCTGCAATCTCCCTCATTCAAAAAACTGCTATCAAGCCGCAGCATATCGGAAAACAGTAGTAATCTTCTAAGTTCTTTAACATTATTTCATAGAGTTGCCGCCGAAGAAAAGTTTGTTTTAAATTCCATTTCCTATCATTTGGAGGGTGAGCCTCCAGGATTCCAGACTGTGAAATTTGGGACGTCCTAAAGGATGATTCGCATAATCTTAAAATGTCAAAAGTTAATTAACCCTCTATCGATAATAAAGAATCACGCACAGAATCAACCAAACGAAAAAAGTCATATACACCTTTTCAAACATAAACAGTTGTAAAAACTAAAAAAATGGTGGCAATATAGTTCTCACTAACTGTTTATATCAAAACGAACGTTGGTGGCAATAAAGTTGCTACTGCATAAATTCGGGCCAAAAACGATCATGGCTGCAAAAATTGGTGGCAATATAGTTGCCATTAACCGATAAGGGCAGTGGTGGGCTTACTTACTTTACTATTTTGGCTAACGGACCGTTCACCGGTCCAGGGCCGAACGAATTAGAGATGTCCAGCTTCTTCTGTCTTGGGCAGCCGTTCTCCAGTCTCCCCGTACACCAGCAGATCGTGCATCTTCTTCCAACGCGCACATCCACCGCGTGCGAGGCCTACCACGGAGTCGACCGGCTCTTCCTGGTTCTCTACTGAAAATAGTTTTGGCGGCTCTCTCGTCAGGCATCCTGGCTACATGTCCAGCCCACTAAAGCCTGCCCCGCTGTATTACCTCCACTATATCAGCATGTTTGTATACCTGGTACAACTCGTGATTCATGCGTCTGCGCCACACTCCGTCTTCCAGTTTACCGCCAAGTATCGATCGCAGAACTTTACGCTCAAAAACTCCGAGCACTCGTCGATCAGCTTCCTTCAGCGTCCATGCTTCATGTCCGTAAAGGGCCACCGGGAGTATCAGCGTCCTATACAGCGCTAGTTTTGTGCGAGTTTGCAAACTACGGGACCTTAGCTGGTTACGCAGTCCGTAGAAAGCCCTGTTCGCAGCTGCAACTCGTCGTTTCACTTCACGGCTCATATCGTTGTCACATGTCACAAGCGTACCAAGATAAACGAATTCGTTAACCACTTCAAATCGCTCCCCATCTATCTCCACCTCAGCACCAACACCACGGGGACTCCCACGCTCTCTGCCAGCAACCATGTACTTCGTTTTGGCAGAGTTAATGGCAAGTCCCAATCTCGCTGCTTCTCTCTTAAAAGGTACGAAAGCCTCCTCCACGGCCTTACGGTTGATACCGATGATATCGACGTCGTCCGCAAAACCAAGAAGCATGTGAGATTTCGTGATGATCGTACCGTTTCTTTCTACGTTTGCTCTTCGTACTGCACCCTCAAGAGCGATGTTAAACAGTAGGTTGGAGAGCGATTCCCCCCGCTTCAGTCCATCCAACGTTACGAAAGCGGCTGATGTCTCGCCAGCTATCCGTACGCACGATTTTGATCCCTCCTGTGTCATACGGTTGGCAAATGGCTGGACACGTGTAACTTGAGACCCTAATGTGGCCATTCACCTCTGTCCAGCAACTCCTATCCCAACCCCCACGTGGTGCCGACCGGAATACGAGTAACCTTAGCGGAGATCGGGTAACCAACCCCGGTGGAAACTATGGTCGTATGCTGACTGGGAAGGGGGTCGTACGCGGCTGTATCCCCATAGGGGCGGCGTACAACAGCGTCTGACCCGGAGCGGGCGGCTGAATTATGGAATGCTGTATCCCGCCAGCTACACCTAAGATGGCAGCCCCATCAGCAGGATGTAGGTATCGCGACCCTGGTAAGGTAGCATATCGAAACCTTTCATCAACCACGAACAACGAATTCAGAAATACGGAACGGATCAATCGGCAATGACCTAGGCTACGAACACGGAAAAAGATTAAGGTAAACGATTGGAAATTGGGTACTTGGAACGTCCGATCTCTCAATGAACCGGCGCGGGCTGGCTTGCTTGCTCGAGAACTACAGCGGCAGGGAGTCGAAATCGCAGCGATTCAGGAGGTTCGGTGGCCAAATTCCGGAGAAAGGGAATTCCGTGCAGTAGACCCTATTGCACGCACTTCTTTCAAGTACCACATCTACTACAGTGGCGGCAAAGCAGCGGAACGGGGCGTCGGTTTCGTAGTGCTGGGAAATAAGAAAACAAGAGTCATCCGGTGGAGGCCCGTAGATGACCGTATATGCGTGTTGAGGATTGAGGGCAAATTCTTCAACTACAGTTTAATCAACACCTACGCACCGACAAACGACAAATCCGTTTGAATATTCGGAAACACACCTGGAGGCATCCAAATGGAGAAACCTGCTCCCAGATCGATCACGTACTGATTGACGGTCGGCACTTTTCGGATGTTACTGATGTTAGGTCTTTTCGGGGACCAAACATTGACTCTGACCATTATCTCGTCGTTTGTAAGATCCGCGCACGGTTGTCGAACGTGCTGAAATCTCGCACAGAGAGGACGATGCGTTTCAACATTCAGCGGTTGAAAGCTGATGGCGTGGCAACAGAATACGCCAGAGAGCTGGATCAACGGATCGCAGAACAGCAGGAGGAAGGATTGGAAGACATAAATGGGCTGTGGAGCAGTATTCACGGCGCCATCGAAACGACTGCGAGAGAGGTGGTAGGTACGACGCGTGGTAGACAGCCTAACGGCTGGTTCGATGCCGAGTGACAGAGAGCGACAGATGAGAAGAACCGTGCCAGGAGCCGCATGCTCACTGCGGCTACGCGTCAGAACAAAGAGAGGTACAGGGTGGCAAGAGCTGCCAAAAATAGAACCCACCGTCGGAAGAGGCGCGAGTACGAGGAGCAGGTGCTCGCCAGCGCAGAGGACACCTATGCTGAAAACGACGTGCGGAGATTCTATAGAACTGTCAACAGAGTCAGAAGCAGGAATTTCCCTGTGCCGGTCATGTGTAATGACAAGGACGGCAACCTGCTTACTGATAAACCGACGGTTGCAGCCAGGTGGAAGGAGCATTTTCAGGCGCTATTGTACGGTGAGGAGCCGGATGAGCAGAGCAGGAACAGGATGACGATTATGAGTGACGAACAAGCTGTGGAGCCACCAACACAGGAGGAGGTGAAAAAAGCGATTAGTGAGCTGAAAAACGGCAAGGCCACTGGGAAGGACGGTATCCCCGCCGAACTTCTGAAAGCGGGAAGCGAGCGGCTGTACTATGCGGTCCACCAGATTAGACTAAGAATCTGGGAGGACGAACAAATGCCGAACGACTGGTTGGAAGGCCTCATATGCCCTATCTATAAGAAGGGCCATCGATTGGATTGTGGCAACTATCGAGGGATAACGTTGCTCAACTCCGCATATAAAGTGCTCTCCCGTATCCTGTTCTTCAGATTGAGACCGTTAACGGAATCCTTTGTTGGCGAATACCAAGCTGGTTTTCGACAAGGGCGTTCCACGACGGATCAAATTTTCACCCTGCGACAGATCCTCGATAAGTTCCGGGAGTACAACTTATCGACTCACCATCTGTTTGTGGACTTCAGGGCGGCATACGACTCAGTGAAAAGAAACGAGTTGTGGCAGATCATGCTGGAACACGGTTTCCTTACGAAACTAATAAAGCAGTGGTGGGCACCGTTCCGCTAATTCGCTAATCGCTACTTAGCACCGCTAGTATTCAGTTAGTGGTTTAGCGATTTCGCTAATTTTTGAGCCGGTTAGCAGACTGTTAGTGTCGCTAAAATTTTGGCCTTCGAAACGCTAATCGCTAATTCGCTAATTTTGTAGAGAAGCGAAATAAAACTATTTTCAAAAACTGTGGGTCGCTGATGGCGTACATAAATTGCTTCGAATGATGTACATATCTTACTGCAAAAGTTACTTTTGGAACATGTTTCATTCAAACAACGTTCATTCGTCTTGATTGTCCAGAGTTCCTTTTTTTACGACACAAGTGCAAGTGAGTCTTTTCACTCTTGACTCTAGACTCTAGCACTCTAGTTCCAGTTTAATCTAGATCACCTTGAGCATTCTGGAGAACAAGGTCAAGGTGATTTCGATTAAATTTTTGGAACGCCAAAAATGTCTGCATATTGCAATGCGCTAGAAGCTACGGTGGCTTCGGATCTACTTTTTCAAATAAGATAATATTTGAGTTTTTAAAAACATTCCCAAAAATAAGGCGGGGGCCTAGCGTGGTTGGTAACGTCTCCGCTAACCACGCTCGACGCCTGGGTTCGAATTCCAACACCGACATAGGTGTCCATGGTTGTGGGGTGACGTGATCCACTCAAAACCAACCCAACTGGTCTAGATTCAATCCTAGCCGACACCAAGATTTTCCGAGGCTCAGGGATCACGCATTCCATAGCATGAGGAAGTAAAGCCGTTGGCGCCGGTCCGTTAATCAACGGATCGTAAGTTAGGGTCCTGGCTGGAGTGGCCTTCCCGGGTTCGGTGATTGGCACAATACCAGTGGCAGAACTAGACCGCCGAAAACTAAGCGAGAATAAAAAAATCCCAAAAATATTCATTTTACATACCTACAAGCAGAATCACTAGCTGGAGCAGAGTCCAAATAACGTTCGTCAAGCCGTGCTTTGATTTGCGCTGTATGACATTTATCCATTGCAAGATGGTGCTTTGTGATAGTCGAGTAGGTTTTTGCAAGAGACGTCATATAGACGCCAACCTTATAAACTTTTCAGACAAACTGTTACATGGGAGTTATTTAAAAATCAGTTTTTTGTTCAAAACTTTTGTTAGTTGCAACAACTCGAGATATTGTTTTAAGAAATTATTGGGGCATACAAAATACATGTTTTTGCCAAAGATCACACATCTCCAGGAATGTTTTTACATAGCTATAGGATTTTTTTCGATAGTTTTAAGAACGTATAGTGTGAAAAGTGGCAAGTAGAGGAACGATGGCAATACTATTTTTTAAAGCGTAGCTTAAGAACTACAAACTGTTGTAGGTTGCATTGGCTTAGTCCACCCTTTTTGGACTGATTTGCGAGCAGCGTGTGATTGAATGAATGTCTAAATTTTCTTCGCACAAGACATTCTTATGTCGTTTTCGTTTCCGCGGTGTAGCTACGCTCAAACGACACTTTTGACACCGTAGATGTTTTATTTGACTTTTCGGACTACCCTTTTTCTGTCTCTGACGACACCCGAAAAAAGCAGAGTTTACTGTAGGAAGTTACCAACACATTCACACGTATGTGTCAAAACTGGTTTGTTTTGGTTCTCGTTCCACGTGGTGGAGTTCCACATTTGCGAGATGGACATATGAAATGGAAACGAGACAAAATGACGAATGCGATAGTGACCAAAACAAAACGAATTGACAGGTATCCCATTATTACGCATACCAATGCAATGACACTGAAAATGTTTTATTTGAAGCTGCAAAGTATAGCACGGAAAAAGTGTGGCTACACCGCGAAAACGAAAACGACATTATTTTGTCAATCAATACGTTGTTAGTCGCTAGAGTGGTAAAACCAACTTGCGCAGACTAAGAAGGTTTATTTAGCTGAAGTTCATTTTTACGATTGTTTCATCGTCTATCTAAATACATCCCTGATATCTGCTTAAAACAGTTAGTTTTGACAATCAATTTTGACAACCAAATTTTTCCTGTTAGAATGTTTGCTGCCCCATTCTTGCAGACCGGTTCACTAAATCAGGCGAGGAGATCCTAAGAGTGTTCTGAAGGTTCCTAATGATCTTCACTTGGTTATATGTTTTACCTGTACTTTTATTTTGCTCTACGAGCCACTTACGGTAATTATGGAGAAGTGACCGAAAATACTTAGTAGAGCCAAACGCAAATGATTATGTTTTAAGGGGATTGTCGGAAAATAAAGAATTTTCATGATTTTTTTTCGGACATTTAACGTATAGTGAAGTGTTCGGGTATTTTGGCTATTCATTGAGGTATGTTTGAAGATGTATTTTGCATATCTTGGATATATATAAATATAGTAAGTATTACGGTGTTGACAGCTTGGAGCGTGGATGCTCTCTCTTAACTAGTAAGTTTTTCTCAGCATCTACTGAACCGATTTGGCTAAAATTTGGACTATCTAACTGTTATCTGTGTTATTAGCGATTTATTAAACAGATATAATACATATTTATTATTTGTGAGTAACGAAGGTTTGATGTGTACATCTCCACTGTTTGTTTTAGCGGTTGTTCATCCGCACAAAATTCTGAGAACAAGTGATTTTTGAGCTCGCCAAACCGTAATGTTAATTCAACACCGCTATGCAATAATCACGAGGGTTTCAGTTGATAACTGTTATCATTAATAGGTATAAGATATTATCGAATTTTCGTTGGATTAGCTGTACACATATTTTCAGGCCAACTTATTTTTTGAGATGAGATTTTTAGATAACCTTTGGGAAGCGGTATACTTGCACCCATTTAGTGTTTTAAAAGTGGTTTAAAAATTGCACCTTGCACGGTAGTTTGAATGTTTCGCGACACGGGCTATCTTTTTAGTACAACCATTCGATCATTCAAGCATCCCAACGGAAAGTGAATGATACTACAGGCGTATATGTTTGTACGAGTATGTACATTGTGCTGCTCCGTATCAAACAGTAGTAGCACCTTCCCAATTGATATCCGGAGAGCACATGCTCGATGCTTTGAGAGTCACGCGAGAGAGTCACTATCAATTGATGACAATCGCATAATTCAGCGATAGGCGATGCGCTCGATTGGCCGTTATTGCCGGTCGGTTAGTCGGCACCGACGCGACAGATTGACCTGTTCCTCCGTGCGTTCAACATCTCCAGCTAAGGTCTGTGTCGGATTTGGCTCCTGTGGATCACGCGCTGTTCCCTAATCGGTGTATATCGTACCGGCCAGTGTCTTTTCGTGGAGAGATCAACTATACATAGGAGAAAATTGGGATTGGCGCTTCAGTTTGCAGTGGACAGTGATTTGATCAACATGGCTGAAACGGACTATTGGGGTCTTGCGAGAACTAATGGTATTGAATCCGATCCATTCATTAGGTTTTGACAATAGACTGTAGATTCTAGTGTTGTGCTAATTGATGTTTCAAAATGAGTTTGTGCAGTGCGTTGGTTGTATTAGGGTTAATATGAATGAAATTATCACAGGAACATGAGAAGATATTTAACTGACCATAGAAACCGTTGAATGTGTATTTAGTTACAACGGGCAGAAGGGAGGATATCTGAAATCTACAATCATCAGACACGAGAATGCCTCACTTAACTTTAAAAGATTGAAGAATCAAGTGGCTCATTTACTACCGTGTTCTCAGTGGTGTTGGTAACTTTCCTTTTGGGGACTGCTTTGGTGTAAGAGATATCATAAGATATGCTCAAATTGACCAAACGGTGACCGGTACAATCCAGTGAGCAAAGTGACTCAGAATAAAAACTGTATCACTGTAAACCAGCGAAAAAGTAATAATCACTAAGAATACAAGTATCGCATGTACAGCATCAATGTTTCGGTTCTGTCGGTGTATTAGAATATGTATTCAGTGCCGTTTCTGGGAGGCCGTGGTGCGGTGCGAACACAAGACAGCGTATGACATTTTATCCAGGAAAGCGGCAACGATCGCTCGGTCTTTTGTGCACCTATTTTACACAGAAAAATTCACGCCTCACAAGTATGTAGTTCGAGTGTCCAAGTGGCGGTCTGTCAAGAGCTGCGAAGGCCTGGAGAAGTATAACAAGTTATTTATTCGATAAAAAGATGCTAAATTTAACAACAATAAGGTTCAATTAATCCCATCAGTTTGTTCAGATTTTGCGGAATGGCGATTCGTGAGTGCGGAAGCCGTTCTATGTTTGTTCGTTTTATCGTTTACTAAGTATCAGCTGATTCCGAAATTAGGGTTCAAATTTTATCACATCAAGTTGTGGTCTCCCGACAAGCACGTGCGATCATACCGCATGTAGCGAAAGTACTACAGAATTGGGAAACGATTGGGCGTTTTGAGAGATACTGAATTTTATGGATTCTACGTCAGAGATTTCGTTGTTGTAGAACTGGTGACCAAACTCCTAGTTTTTGATACTAACGCAATTAAATATCAAAATGAAATTTTTTATATGATACTTTATTACCATTTAAAACACGATTTTAGGTTACTTCTACAGTAATGTGAGCACCTTCTCTGTAGATAATTCATTTTATATAATTTGATTATAAAATGAGTTCTGCTGTGCGTAATAATTGCTAGGGCATTGAACAGATTTGCCGAAGCATCACGAGAATGTCGTTTTTTCCATTTTAGTGTAATTTCTTTTCAGTAATTTTTATTAGAGCCCTTAGTTTATACGTTTGATGAACTTTTCTGAGATGAAGAAAGGTCTGTTCTGAGTGACTAACATTTGTATAGTAAGTTTTTAAAAATAACTGCCAAAAAGAATAAATATCGTGCTTGATTAATTAACATAATTTTCATTACCATAAACAAAAAATAGATAATTTATTTAAACAAGAAGTTCAAAAAACGATGATATTCTTAAAAACAAACTAATATCCTTAAAACTAATGCCGGATTATGCAAACGGTTGACAAGGAAAAATTTGGTGCCATAATATTGGTCAAACCGTTTGTGATGCTTATAATATCTGATGCTTTATAATATTTTTAATTTTTAAAATGACTAAAAGTGTTTAATATGATCAACATCGTGCAAGTATACAGCTACAAGTCAGAGGCATTCCATGGAAAATAAATAAAAATAAATATTTTTTTAGGATGTCCTTTTCGATTTTGCTGAAACCTTGTACAGTTGTTCCCAGTTGATAAAGAGGTCATTCTACACTATTAGTCTTTCATGTAGACTCACGACTGCTGTTTTAGAAGGGCCTATCCAAAAATGTGACTGATGAATAAAATATTTTGTATCAGAAAAACGACTTGTTTGATTGAAATGGTGTCTTCGGCAACGTTGTAGGTAATAAAACTGCGATTCTAAAAAAATATATACCGTGAAAATATTTGTTTTTTTCTGGACCAAACATTCCAAATTATCACAAAATTTAAAATATCCTAAAAAGTCCCTTTTTAAAAATCTATTTTTTACGCAATGAAGACGACATTATGTACTACTATATACGCATTGAAGACGACATTATGTACTACTATATGTCAAAATTTGGTGATGGTAAAATGAAAAACAAAAAAGTTGTGAACGTTTGAATATTTCATCATTTTCACTCAAAACCTATTTTTGAGGATTTTTTTCACTTTTTTCACAGGATTATCACTGAGAGCATGATACAAATCCAACTCGCTGTTTTTGTGGTAAAATTAACTATTCAATCGATTATACCTGCCATGCTATCATACCTACCTATATTATTTCCCAGCCTAATAGCTGCTATAACTACACGCAAAAGTTTAACTTATTATTCGAACTAAATTTCTATTTTTAACAACGGCTTTTATCCGTTAACATTCAAGTTCATTAAGGATACACTGTGTGTAGTAGGGAAATCGAAAAATAAGCGAACTGGAAATATGATACAGATTTGGAAAAATTTACCGCATCCCGACGGAACTTGAACCCGCATATCTGCAATCCCGGCGCGTTAGATTTGTATCATGCTCTTAGCGATAATTTATAACAATAACAGAGAAACACAAAAAAAAATTCTGAGTGAAAATGACAAAATATTCAAACGTCCATAACTTTTTTGTTTTCCATTTTACCATCACCAAATTTTGACAGATAGTAATAAATATTGTCGTCTTCAATGAGTAAAATATTTTTTAAAAAGGTACTTTTTGAGATATTTTAGATTTTGTGACAATTTGGAATATTTGGCCCAGAAAAAAAAATTTACAGTGTATATATATTTTTAAGAATCGCAATTTTATTACCTACAACTTTGCTGAAGACACCATTTCCATCAAACAAGTCGTTTTTCTGATATAAAATATTTCATTCATCAGTCACATTTTTGGATAGGCCCTTTTGAAACAGCAGTCGTGAGTCTACATGAAGAACTGATAGTATAGAATGAGCTCTTTATTAACTGGAAACAACTGTGCAAAGTTTCAGCGAAATCGGAAATGGTCGATCAGAATCGATTTGCGAAGTAGCGTGGACTTGCTCTAGTGCGTCTTAACTAAAAAATAACCTTTTGTTTTTGATAGCTTCCTCTTATTAATTTGAAATAGATTTTAGAGGAAACTTAAATGCTTACTTAGCTCCTGTTCACGCTTGCGAAGCTTCCGTTCTCACTTCCTTTGGAGTATATATTAAGTACATTGTACGTTGAACCTGAACGTTGAGATTTGCGAAGAATAAGAACATGAGAAAATTGTAAAAACATTTACAGCTTTTGGGAGTCAAGCACTTAGCACAATTAATTAACACAATTAGCGATGCAGATATTTTGAAACGCTTTACCAAATATGTATGATACACTATGCTCATGTAAAATATAAATATTAGGGTGGGGAAAAGTGATCGATTTTCCAGAACCACGTTTTTTTGGTTCCTTTTGGGGCCCCAAACAACCCCAAACTTACCGAAAGTCGATTGGTTTTGTCTCCGCTTGGCGCATTGCATTTCAAATTTGTATGAAAATTTATATGAGAAAACCTACTTTTTTGCATTTACCTTTCTAGAGAGCTCAATAATGATATAATAATGCACTACATTATGTTAAAGTATAGTATTTTAGATACTTAACAACTTTGCAGAAGGCACTGAAGAGCTACGATGTCCCTAAGAAGAGCCACAGTTGTTCAAAGTTGAGTATGTTGATTTAAATGCAGAAAATATTGTTTTCTGCCAACATTACCAATGTATCGGCGTCAGTAGAATTCCCAACAGAAATAACCTGTCGTAACGAGTTTATACACTCAGCTGGACCAAGCAAACAAATTTGGACCGATATTCTAGACGTCTAGACGCAGGTAGAATCTACAACGTGTTCCAGAGGTTACTTCTGATGGAAAACGGACTGACGCCGGTACACTGGCAGTGTTGGCAGAAGAAATGATTCGCAACATAAATTTCGACATACTCAACTTTGAACAGCTCTTGGCTTTTTTTGGGACACCCTAGCTCTTTAGTGTCCTCGGCCAAGTTATTAGGCATCAAAAAACCTTCCATTTGAAGTCATGAAACCTATGGTTTGAGCCATTCTGAGCTCTTTAGAATGGAGAATGCAAAAAAGTTTGTTTTTCCATACAAACCTCCATATAAATTTGAAATGCAATGCGCCAAGCGGAGACAAAACCAATCGACTTCCGATAAATTTAGGATTGTTTGGGGCCACAAATAGAACAAAAAAAACTTGGTTCTGGCTTTCTGCTATCAAGTTCCAGTTTTTCCATTTAACGATTCCCCACCCTAATAAATATAAACGCATCTGACGGAAGAGCTGGGATTACTTCATGAGCTAATTACATATTTTATCCTATGACTTACATTTTATGTTATATAGTAGGCAATGTATGTGATTTTTTCGAGGATGCTTATAATGAACATGGGCTGAGGATGTGATATAGACTTAGAAAAAATTTCCCTCGTCCTGACGGGACTCGCACCCGCAATCTCCGATGTTTACGGCATTGGCCAATCAAACTACTGGAAAGGTAGTTTTCCCTAATACCAATATCCAAGCACGCCTCGATCAACCACACACAATGTTTATAATAATTTGAATTAAAAAAATGGGTGGGACGAAGTTTGACGGGTCAGTTAGTTCGTATTCGTTTCCAGTTATTTCGCATTAAGTTTACAAAACTTGAGCAATTCTCGCTGAAACTGTCCTATTGGTGACACGAGGACTTTCTAGAGAGATATTTTTATGTCTAAACAATTCGATCGGATAAATTAAGCCTAAATTTTTTTTTTCGTTATCAACTCTCTTTAGCTTCTGATGAAATACGTATTACGCGTCCTGACCAATGGTACAAAAAAGGCCGGTTTTAGGATAGCGGGGGCCCGGAGGCAAGTACCTTGTGGGCGCCTCCTTTTCAGTTGTCAAAATTTCAATAAAGAAATATATTATACAAAAATATAAGTTAAAGGAAGGTTTTAGAAAGATTGTATTAGTTTTTTCTTTAATGTCAGTTATTGAAAAGTGTTAAGAATTTTTTGAGATTTTCAATTTTTTGTGTGAAGTCGAGAATCAACTTAGTTGGGCCCCATAGTGTGGGAAGTCAGGGACTCCTCCTAAATTTGGCTATGAGTATAAGTCCTGTTAGCTTTTGACAGCAGCAGCTCTGTCTTAAAATTTTTACTCTACTAAAATGTTACGAAATCAAATGGACGAGTTTAAGAAAATTGCTTTTTAAAATTCAAAGAAAATACACCGACAGCAAAATTACTGCTCATTCAATCTAAACATATAAAATGCAGTCCTGTCTGTCTGTCTGATCTATGTAGGCTCGGAAACTACTGAACCGATTTGCGTGAAATTTTGTAAACAGAGGTTTTAGGGACCGGGAAACGTTCTTAAGATAGTTCGAGACCACTCCACTATTTCGGAAGGAAGAGGTCCCATACAGATGAAACAAAAATTTCTGCACATCTCGAAGCTAATCAAGTAAATGAAGCCAAATTTGACATGTAAAAGTTTATAAAGCCTAAAAATATTTCCATGGTAGTTCGACACCCTCCCTCTTCTGGAAGGAAGGTGTCCCATACAAATGAAACACAAATTTCGCACAACTCGAGAACCAATCAAGCAAATACAACCAATTCCGCATGTTAAGGTTTTTGAGGGCAAGATAAATGTTCATGGTGGTGAGACACCCGTCTCTTTTATCAAACGAAGGGCTCTTAGACAAGTCGTACATAAATTTCTATTGTGGTTTGTCACTTCTCCTTACTCTTGAAGGAGGGGAGGTCTCCCAGAAATTTAAACAGATATTTCAACCAGTTTATTTCCGGGAGACAACCTAAAATGATCGAGATGATGCACAGGAGCAAAAAATCGACTCCAGACGCCATTTTTTAATTTAAGATAGAAACTTCCGGTTTCTGGAAAACAGCTGAACATAAACAAATACCACCCAATATGGGTGTTTTCGGAATCAGAATGACGCTTAGAGTTCAAAAATTGTCTCCAAATGCCATTCTTAAATCCAAGATGGGGACTTCTGGTTTCTGAGAAAAAAAAAAGCCGAAAGTAACCAAATACCACCCAACATCGGAATTTCCGGAATCGTAATGATGCACTGAAGCCACAAACCGATCTCAGACACCATTTTTAATTATAAATTATTATTTAGTGTTTATTAAAGTTCAACGAATTTTACGATGGTTGGTTGTAATTTCGGCTGAGCAGTCTTGAGTAAGTAGAACGATCTGGTTTTTACTGTCCGACGTTTCGTCACTGATTAGTGACATCTTCAGGGAAATTAGAATGATTTTCCCCTGAAGATGTCACTGATCAGTGACGAAACATCGGACAGTAAAAAACAAGATCGTTCTGCTTTGGAGCCGTTCCTAAACCACGTGGTCATGTTTTGATCACTTTCTATACCCCCCCCCCCTCGCCTGCTACTTTAACCACGTGGTCTTTTCATTTGACGAGTGCCCAAAATTCACCTTAATTTTTACATTTTTATTATTAAACTTTTAGTACATTCTATAGGGATCCCATACAAATAGAACACACATTTCTGCAAAACTCAATCAAGCAAATAAGATTTTGGGGGTAAAAAATACTTTCATGATAGGTCGACATCCCTCTCTCTTCAGAAAGGGACGGGTACCATACATGTGAAACACAAATTTTCGCTTAACTCGAGAAATAATCGAGCAAATAGAACTAAATTTGGCATGTGAAGGTTTTTGGAGATGAAAACTGTTTTTATGATGGTTTGTCACCCCTCATTACTTTGGAGGGGTATTTTCGTAATCGTGATGCTGCACAGAAGCTAAAATTTAACCTCAGACACTATTATGAATTCTAAGATGGCGACTTCCGGTTTCTGGGAAACAGTCCAAAATGACCGAATATCACCCAAAATGGGTGTTTTCGGAACTAGAATAACGCTCAGAGGCAAAAAAGATATTTTGAAATCCAAGATAACAACTTTTTTTTAAAGTCAGCTGAAAATGACCGAATGTCATCCAATATAAGTAATTTTAAAATCGAGGTGATGTACAAAAGCTGAAAGGCAAGTATGTTCTCATTTCGATAAAACCAAGAATTTCCAAACAATTTGAATTTGAGTTTGAACGTATCCAATGTCCAATTCGTTATATATTTGTAGACTATAACTAAATCGGAAGTTGAATCTTTGAATGTTGGTGAAATCAATTTATAATGGCTGAAATCATTTAAAAAAAATGGGCAAAACGAAGTTTGTAGGGACAGCTTGTAAGTAATAAAAACATTAAACTCAATTTGCAAAAAAAAAAAATACATAGGGGTGCGGGGTAAGATCGCTCTCTTAAGCAATTCTATTCTTAGAAATAAAAGTTGCGGCTGCAATTTCATTTTTTATTCGATAAGAGGTTCTTCTATTCAATACCCGCATTTAAAAAATAAAAACAGAAATATTTTTGTTTATTTTTCAGATTTTTTTTTCAATTTTAAAAATTCATTGAAAATGTGCAGATCTTTTTCATGCGGGGTAGCCCGCCCACCATTTTTTGGAGATAACAAATATTTTTAGGGCCAAAACGGTTGATTTTATCGATATACTGTCTTTGACAAAGTTGTAGATGTTTTTTTTCCGTTTTTAATAAAATATACACTGTGAAAAATCTGAAAAAAAAATTTTTTCTCTAAGTTTTAACTATTATTGTTTTTTTGATTATCCAAGTTCCAATCAATGATTAGGTAACTTTTTGTGATTTTTAAAATGAAAAGATTTTTCAGAATTGGGGTGTTTCAAACCCATTTATATTAAACCTGTCTTTGAGCTAAAGATAAAAACTCATTAAACCTGTCTGTTGATTTTTTAAGACTTATTATGTGTAGAGTAATAATAATTATTATTAATATTTTCAATTTTTTGTTTTTTTTTTTTTAAAGCGAAATTACCAACGACTCTATACATTAAACAAACCGCTCAAAAAAAATTCTTTACAAATTTGAGCTATTAATATTTCTATTACTTCATGATCCAAAAACCATCAAATTTTAGCTTACCTTCCGTTGGTTTTTTCAGGCAAAAACATGATTTTTAAAAAACAAATTTAAAATTTTTTTTTAAATTCTATTTTCATATCTTTCTTGAAAATTTTTACAGTGTATAGTGTTTTTTCGGAAGTAAAAAACTACTATTTTCAACTCTGCCGGAGACGTCATATCGATCAAACATTTTTACACAAAGTTTACTTTTTTCAAAAATTAGTCGCGTTAAAAAAATATTACTAGAAAAGCTTCAACAAAATCGAAAATGGTCGATTAACATCGATGTCCTATATGGCTTGAAATTGCTTTACTGATTCTGTAAATATTCCCTTTGTAGTGTCGAGGCATTTGGGTCTTGAAGTAAAACAACAAGCAGTTGTATACGTGGCGGTTTTACCCCATGTATAGTGGGCGACTTTACTCCCAGTGGAACATTTTCATATTTGACCGAAAAAGTAGTCAAAATTACAAGATTACTCACGGCCTTCGATATTTCCGAAGGAAGACAGATTCAGGCAAGCGATTAAACGTATATTCACGAACGAAACAATAGATTTTTAGACAGAAAAACCTTAAGTCCCGTTGCCGCAGAACAATAGCGCATTGACTGGTTGCCAGCTGGAAGGTTGTTTTTGATTATTTCTGTGACCGTTCGCGCACTATTCCTTTTTTTTTTAATGGTGCGCGTTTCAGGTGCAAAATATTACGTAATCATACTGTAATAGCCTGTTGAAGAAATTTTTCAATTATTATATAACTTAGTAGTAAAACTATGGTGGGCGGTCTTACCCTGTTTACCCCCGTTTTATTTTTTCCTTATTGTCAATGAGAAACTTTCAAAATTTGTCGTCAGATGTGTTATATGATGTAACTTACATCATCAGTAACAGTTAGCATCGTTAACAGTAGTCATAATTTCTGCGGGGACACATTTTTGTACATAATTAAACTTCATATGATTATGAAATTTATAGGTTTGACTGCAAGAAACGATTTTTGATGTACAAATTTAAATCGGAAATGCTCTTAGTGAATCTCTGTAGTGAAACGGAATTGGAAAAACAGTGGTTTAGCGGGATCACATCACTTACACTCAATACGAGTTGTATATGAATGCGAGAGAAATTTGAAGGAGAGAACAACGTAACAGATTAAATGTTTTCTTACTGTTTTTAGCGGTACCGCTTACTGTACAACATGGGCGCTGCTTAATAAACCATTGCGTTATTCAGTCAATGGTCAATACGGAAATCGACTTTTCGAATTTCGTTTAGCGGTAGGTATCAAATTTTGTCTTCTCGAAAAAAGCCTCCATGGAAATTTTCAACTCTATAGTAAAACAGCCTTCTTTCCAGAACCGGGTATAGTTACAAAATTCCATTCCCACAGACAGACAAACATTTAAAGCAACCTTCTGTTGCGTAGTCTAAAAAACTATATTTTCTCAATATTCCTTTGCCGGAATAAACTGCTGATACGAGACACCCTGTTTCCCTTAGGAGAAACGACGACGTTCGCAGAGTAGCGAAATAAGTAAGTGTAACCAAAATGAGTAGCGATAAAGTTTTCTTCCTGGGTGACAAAAACAAAGCAAAGAAATAAAAAAAAAAAACAAACGAGAGAGGAGTTGGAGAAGTTTAGGTTTAGGTAGAATTTTTTTTAATAACATTAACCCTTAAATGCGCACGACGTTTGAAGATAATCTAAAAGCATAAAATCTTTGTTCAACAGGTTTACTGCTCTAAAACTGACCAATATTCATAAAAAATTGAAAGTTTATTTTGCAAAGTGGAAATATGACCATGTTTTTTCAAAACAACACTGCAACTTTATCGCAGAATAAAGTCGAAACAATTACTTTTGTTAACAGTTACTTTAAAATTGACCTTTTGTTTGTATAATTTCTGATAATTCAGACATTTTCATTTACCACTAACCTTATTTTAAAATTCATTTCCAAAGACAGTTAGCACCAGTCGGAAATCTCGCCATTTCTTTTTTTCGTTTCCGAGATTTTGACATCACAAAAATTAAAACATTTAAGGGTTATACTAGCTACCGACTTGATTCCGGACGAACGTTATTTTCTCCGCATGTTTGAGAACTAATGTATTTTCAAGTCTCTGGCAGAGGTCTTGAAGCTTAACGTAGCCTTTGTAATCGAACTTCCGGAAGTCGTGCCTCAAAGCCGTCAAAGTTTAATTTTTTGACCGATGGAAAAAAGCATAAAACTTCTTATGCCGAATATCTTAAGGACCTTGAGGGTGGTTACCTAGAATCATCTTCTTAGGAGTCAAAAAATTTTTGAGCTGGAAGTCTTTTCCAGAAAATTGTTCATTTTTGAGGAGCATTTTTGAAGGCACCACTAGATCTCGAAGTTTTATGCATTTCTGAAACACTTGGTTTAAAAAACATTCCTCTTGGCACCCTAATAAACAGTAATGAAGAACCCTAATATTTAAAAAATTAAGATCGAAGGCTCTGGCGGTGGTAGGGGTTTGAATCCTAAACCCCTTTTTCTCCCTTGGCAGCGCCACTGTCGTATAGTATTATCAGGAAGATTTCGCTTGCAATTGCTGAACTTTAAATCTTAAGATTACATAGGATAAGAGAAGTAACGATTGGCGTTTTTGGAAAACTTAATCGAAATTAACTATTCGACACTGTTGACCTTGAAAATAATTATTTTATTTCCATTCAGAGAAAAAGCACTGAACCAGTGTTCAGTTGTTTTTCTCTTTTCTAACAACATCCTATTATTTTCCAGAACAAATGTGTTTTAACATCGTTGTTCGATATTGCATTCTAGAAATAAGTATAAATTCTTTGTTTTTGCTGCGATCCCAAATCGAGTGACATGTTTTGAATGTTCAATATGCATCGTCAGGTTTACATTTTATATTGTCATAAGTCATAACCCATCATCACACACTAAAGCAAACAGCACTCCATTAGAAGCAAGTTGTGCCGCATTCGTGTAGCTTCTTCTTCCTTCAGTCCTGCACTTATATTTTTATTGGGCGGAATATGGGTTTAATTGAATTAAAGTGATATATTTTGTGGCGTGTGCATGTGTATAAAGAACTGAGAAGTACTTCGGAAATGTCAGTCAGTCGACTAGTCGGATCTACTTATTCGGTGCTACCACAGACGCGGCTTTCTCGTGAACCGATATGTCAAGATCTCCAGTGAAAGTTGTTTAACCCCGTCACATTTGTCAGACGATCTATCAATTATCGTAGCGTAAGAACGAACGGTTGATAGAAAAAGATTTGTTTGAACTATTTCGAATGGTCGGGTCGAATTGTCGTTGCTGTTTTAATTGCTGTTAACGTAGAGTCATGGGATCGACATCAAGCAGAATCAAGCGGAAATGTAACGTTTAGCATGCTATTAATCCTCGGACAGATATACAGCACTGATACTAGCTAGAAAACTGTTGAATTAGAAATTTTAAACAAGCGTTTCCCTTTGCTTGAACTACGCACATTGCTGTTGAATCCCCTTTAATAGTAGCACCTTCACACGTGACTGTAAGTCATAGGGCGTTCTATATGAGGTAGAAACAATGGCCGACAAGATCGTACCGATATACCGCACTAACCATGGTCGTTCGTCTATAATGGCAGACTTGTTAATAGAAGTTTTATCTGTACGTTGCGATATGCCAGATACATTTCAAGGCTCTGGGGTATAAATCATAACAAGTACTGGTAATGATCGAAAGATAATTATATATGGTTCATCGGGAACGCATCAAAAGTGAATTGAGAGGCTTGATACTATTTATGTGTTCTAACGAATGGACAATAATTTCATTTCTTAATCTTTACAGTGGTAGGGATATAAGTAAAGTAAGAATAGAAATTATAAACATATTAGAGAAAGTGTGTAGTTAGGGATGAGCAATAAAATAAGTCGACAGCGGAATGTGATACGATATAGATTGTGGAACAGTACCACCGTCCCCCGTAGTTTAATTGGTCAAAACACCATGCCGGAGACAGGGAGATTGCGGGTTCAAGTCCCGTCGGGATGCGGTATATTTTTCCAAATCTGTATCATATTTCCAGTTCGCTTATTTTTCGTTCTTCCTCTACTCACATACTGTCTGCTTAATGAACATATTAGAGAAAATTTGACTTTTTTCTTAGAAATGCTAAAACTCGAGTTTTGCTCATAATACCTTTGAATGATAAATGTTTTCCGTGTGAAATTTACTCATGAACATTTATCAAAAAAAAGGAACGAGGGGTGGTCCACTCGGTACCAAAGATGATATATTTTCATAGTGACCTAATACGATTTCCTCAAATTTCGAGCTAAATCTGAGAAAATCTTTGGTATGGTTTTATTATTTCGCATTATTGAATTATTTGTTCAAGTATTCAAAACTCAAAAAGGATTAGAATCAAAACAAAAGTTACTAATTCGTTTCATCGAACAGAAAAGAAAGACACAATTTTCAGTGTAGTAACACGATTCAATTTAATTCAAAATCTAACTCGTATTCGTCGTCGGTATACTGAGATGTACCGACACCGGAAGATGACATTTGTCCACTGTAATCTTTAGTAGAATTTAGAACAGATATGTCCGGTCCGGAAGCAGTACGTGTAATCCGTTTCCTGCCACCACCGGGGGAATACGTGGTGATCGATTCCTGCATCGTATATGCTCCGCCAGCACGGCCTCTAGGACGGCTTCTAGGAGTATCGTATTGACCTCCACGTCTCAAAGATGTTGAAGTTTCAGCTTCGTGGTACTCGCTGGACGTTTCTGGCAGATTTGAAGTGCTGTCTTCGTAGTATTGGGAAGATTCCTCTACGTTTCCGTACGATGAGGGCGTTTTCTGCTGGGGGGACCATTCTGGAGTCCGCTGTCTTCGGGCCCATGCCGGGGTTCTTCGACTATCCGGGGTAGAAGCCATACGGGGTGTCAGCTGACTGGGAGCTGCTGGAGCCGGCAATCTTTTTATTATGAGCATTATCGCAATGTGTGCACTCTCCAAATAGTTCCGAAATGTGTCAACATTGAATGTTGGTCCTTTGAGGATGGCGTGAACGCAATATTTGATCAGTATAATGCAGTATTCTATCAGGGTTCCAAGTTCTTCTCTTGTCACCAGCGTCATTTTGTACAGAAAATCTAGAAACCACGAAAAATTTGACTGTCTTCTTCAATGATAAAATAATTTTTGTCGCATTAAACAACCGGTGTTTGCTGCGATTGTTTAGTTAGGTTCCGAATCGGAGAAACCTGAAGCAAATTATATCACTGATGTTTTTCTTCGAAAATCATGTCACTAAATCGAGAATATTAGTAGTAAACATTAATTTCAGTATTACTGAGTGCTCTAAGTAACTCATTTAGCTGATCAATGCTGCATAAATTGGAACCATTAGACTTCGAAAAATACTACAAGGTATACGACCCTAGGGTTGTATGAAATGGTAACGTGGGACTAAATACTGTAATTAGAGAGATTTTTTGTTACAAAGGTTATAGAGTCCGCACACAGAATCAATTCGTTTGTTCAATAACTTAGGTATTTTTGTTCACAGTCTCTCCTTAAACTTTGTTTTAGAAATATATTTAACAACACTCAAAAAAATGTCGTTAACACTTGGTGATATTGTGCCTGTAGGTTTTTTTTCTTTGCAAACTAGATGTTGTTTCCAAGGCATGTTGATATTGACAAGGCACAAGCGTATCGTAGAATTTCTCCTAATGTTTTTTAATCAAATCTAACTTTATTCCACAAAAACCATATGCAACAATCCTTACGTTTTCATAATGAATAATTTTGTCTTATTCAACCCTGATTAAAACAAATTTATGAATCTTACTCCGAAATTAATTTCGAAGCCTTTACATAGGTCCACTAATAGGAAACTTAGATAAGACATATTAAATTTGTTTTGTTTAACACAATAATTTCCAGCAAAAATCGTAGCAATCAACAATTACAACGAAGTTAAAGTTAAAAAAATTCATTTTTGTTTTTTGCTTCAGGTACAAGTTTTATTTTCATTTGTCAACAATTACTGTATTACGAAGACAGCTAATATACGCAGGTTTTTTATTTGATAATTTTGAATAAATCTTAGTAAAAGGACAAAAAATTCACGAGCATTCGTCGGCTCTTACTCTTCTATATATTTGTATTTTTAGGAATTTACTCTTCCGATATTATAGCGGCCACCATTATTTAGTGAGCATAAAAGATAAAAAAAAACTTATTACTTCTAACCGTTGAAAAAATGTTCAATTCTTATTCAGTCGTTCATGGATTTTATGGTAACCATATTCATGAGATAAACTTTTAATCACCATCAGCAGCGGCATTGCAGTTTTTCATTGATTGCACGCGCATAGCAATGATAGACGACGAGAGACCAGCGGCACTCTGCTCCCCATATACTGTATGGTACTGTAGCTTCTACCAGCATGTTTGCTTTCAAGACATCAGTTTTCATTATGCTTTAACAGCAGGCTTAGAAATAATTCGAGAAAACTCATCGTTCGCGTAAATTTATCCCTGACACTTTTTATCGATTTTTACCGATTTAAAAAAAAAAAATGATAACCAGCGTATTACAAAATTGTCCAACAATTTATCTATCCAACATCATATTGTTTATTGTTATCTATCATGTGGTTATGCTGTTAATATCGTTTGAAATCTGACGCGACAATTGCCAGTTTCATTTCCAATTTTACAGAATGCATACCGGTATAGAAAACAAAGACGTAGTCCCACGTCAAAAAATTGGTTCGTGGAACTCCCTGTAGCGTAAAGTTGTACGCCACAAACCTATAGTAGTTTTTTGATACGTTTAGAGAGGTTCAAGCCTAGATTAACAATTTATTTCCTCGTCATATGCTTGTTTGTCTAACGTTTGCCTATCTATGTATGACTTTTCAGACCATAGATAGAGCAATAAACAAGCAAATTAGCTTACTAACTCATCGATATTGGTGATGATGATGATGATAATGTCAAAAAATGCTAGTTACTATAGGCAGCTAAAACGCATGGAAAGCGATTCTCTACGATGTGAACACATATACGGCGTGGGAGATCGCCGCAATGGTGGCACGATTGTTTGCGTTTATGACATGGGAGTGGAAGTTGATTCACGTGCTTCAGCGTTTGGTAGTGGAGTGCTGAATAGAGATCAACATTACCGAAATTGCACATTGAAATGACTCCATGAAGAATCCATTACGGAAAAATATTCCGAGTAGATTTTGCTGTGGCCAACATAATGCACACGATGATGAAGATCAAAACGTTGTTTATTTAAAGATGTTTTGTAGAGCTTTAAATAGATATGTATTGTGCCAAATCCAAAATGATTCTGGATTTGTTTTGATCATGCGACGGTGGACGCTTGAAAATTCAATCCCAAAACTCAGTTGCTGCAGGTTGCTTTTTACGCAAAACCATTGGAGTTTTCAGACGCATAGCTGCAGTAAACTTCGCATGCTGTTCTCCTTGATTGTTTCGACGAAATTGATTGTTTTCCTGCATTAATGATATGGTACTATTTTGGTATTAAAACAGCGTAAAAAATTCAAAAGATTTCAACGATGCTCCAAGAGAGAATTAATCTAGAACAAAAATTGTATTGATTATATTAACAAAAAGTGATATTTTTAACACAAAAATTCCACCAATTCTGTGAGTTTCTAACATATTCAAGATATCGCAAATCGTCTGACGTAAAAAAATCTTTGAATGAAAATGATGAAATGGCAACGCTGATTTGTTAACGGTAACTACCTAAAGTTAGCTTTTGTGCTGCATAAGTAATACGCATTTAACATGCGATATCTAATCTTTGAAAAATTCAAACTAGAGGTTAACCAGTTGGAATTAATATGTAGCAGGGATGTGACGTAATTTAACGTGAAATTTATCATTACGGTTTCTGCTATGTATTGAATTATTAAAGTTAATTCATCGCGGGCTCAGTTTCTATGGAGTTTGTTCACCATTGCCATTCTATATATAAAAGCTCTATTGTGCTTGGTTACTTCATACAAGTCCCACTTTTTCTCTTCACGTTTTAGTCTGTTGTATAAATAATCACCTCCTGGAACGCTTTGCTGATAACATCTAAGTTTGTTGAATCATTTTGTCATAGTCTTTTACTTTTTTGAGACGAGTTCTTTTTTGTCCAAGGTGGTGGGAGCTCTGTAACCAGATATCTGAGGATAGGTCTCAGAGAGTGGGGTTGAGTTTACTAGACTTAATCTAATAAAACCCGTCAGTATAAAGCCTTTTTCCCCAGGAATCATTAGGCAGTGCGTTTGTGCTTAATGCATGCTCTTATTTCGTAAACCTCTTTGCTAGCCACGTTTTTAAGGTGGTGGGAGATCTGCTAACAGACACCTGAGAAAATAACTCAGAGAGTGGGGTTGGGTTTACTAGACCCGACTCACTAAAATCTCCAGTAAAAATTCGTGCTCTGCAGGTTCTTCCGTATATGAGCACTCGCGGAACCACGGCGAGCCTGTATGGCCAAATATATGCAAATACTGCCTGAAGCAAACATGGCCTGATGGAAGTTGACTTCCCCATATCGCCTCGCGACCCAGCCGGCTATCGCCAGTATGAGTCTATGCGTCCATCTTCCCTTGGTGGAATTGGACCAATCCCTCTGCCACCTGACCATCGAGGATGATAGTTCCGTATACCCCTTACGTCACGTCCATCGAAACACGTTGCGTCTTTTTTGACGATGATGCTCATAGGTATCATGTCAGCCAGGACGCATACTACCTTGTATGATACTGTGCGATACTCGCTCACAACCTTTTCAGTTTATCTCTGTAGTAGGTAGTACCTAACGTCTAAGACCAAATTGGTGCTCCATACCTGAGCATGAATGTAGCCACGCTGAAAAACAGTTTGCGCTTGCTGCCGTATACTGCTGAGCTATTATTCATCATGATAATGCCGCGGAGGCCGTTGAAACTCCTTTTGCAGGCGTAATCAACGTGGCTTCCAAAGCTGAGTTTGTCGTCGACCATCACTCCTAGGAGTTTCAAAGATCGCTTTGAGACTATAGTGCATCAATCGGTAATAATTTTCGCCTGTTGCACTGATTTTCGGTTGTTTATCACAATGAACGTTTTGTGATGCGCTAGCTCCAGATTCATGGAGCGCATCTAGTCATGTACCTTTTTAATCGAAGGTACAGCTTTCCACTCTTTTATGGCTTCGACATAGACTTCTAGAGTTATGTCGTCCGTAAAGCCAACAAGCACCACTTCGGGAAGGAGCTTTAGTTACAACACACCGTCATACATAATGTTCCACAGCACCGGTACTCCAGCGGCAACTGGGACGTATTTCTGACCCTCGACAGTATTGTAAACGAGCCTAGAAGTAGTTTGCCATGATCTTATACAACGACACCGGTACGTTAAAACTCCGTAGCGTGAGAGCTATAAAGCTACAACTGGCGCTATTAAACGCGCTTTTCACGTCTAGCGTGACGATTGCGTAATAGTGGTTGCCCCTCCTTTTACGTTGAAGTGCTATCTCGGCTGTCTTAGTAACAGAGAGAATAGCATCCACCGTAGACCTACCTCTGCGGAAAACCAAACTGGCTGTTTGATATGGAGCGAACGGCCTGGGCACTAATTTATGATACTTCACTATCTGAGACACTAAGAAGCAGATATACAACACTATACGATCTTTATTCAAATTGTTTAAGCCACTTGTATGTTTCTTCTTTTTATTAGATTTCCTTACTATTACCTCCGACCTAACTACAAATTTACAAACTGACCGGAGCTTTGACCACTTTTCTTCACCTCACTATTTCATGCCTATCCTTTTTTCGCGACCTAACGGACTTGCACTTGATCCTACAGTTTCACATGCACAACTATTTCACAGTGATTGAGTTTCTGACTGTGCAACTGACTTATTTACCCGATTCGCTCGCAAGGTCGTCAGAGTTACGACTGTTTTTACTGACTAAAACACAGTAAAAGGCCGTGCCCCCTATGAAACCAAAACACTACTACCTTGGCGTGCCTCACTGGCACTAGGGTCAATTTCAGTTTACGTGACTGTTTTCATCTTCCGTGAATCTCACAAGTCTATTGAGGATAATCCTCTTAAGTACCTTGTGATATCAAAAAGTTTCTCATTCGTAACCCTTACCGCCTCCTCAACTTCTGCATGGCTGCCATCACTCATAGTTTGTGATGGTTCGACAACCGGAGGCCAGAGACTTGGATCGTAGCGTGAAAATAATCCCGCAATGATTCACGCTAACATCGCTGGTAATTGTTCGGCCAGTGCCAACCCTCTTCTATTCATAGCCATTACAATCATGTAGGCGTCACCCCATGGATTTGTGTTGGCATTGGCGCATAGTCTGCCAGAGCAGGCTCGTTTTCTTGCTTTATTTGCGCTCTTGATTGTAGCTTTCGCAGACGCGTATGCGGTAAGTAGTAGAGTTGCAGCGAATAATAGGGCTTTTTTGTGGAAAGTACCGAATTTTCTGTTTACAAAATAATGATTTAAACTCAAGCCTTAACCTATCGCAGCCTTAACCAGTCGATCAGCTTTGGTATTCGCGACGCTGTGAAAGTATGATCGACAGAAGATGAAATATTGACGTTGCGGTAGACCCTCTAACCGCAACTTCAAGATTATATCTTCTGTTGATCATACTTTCACAAAGCCGGCTTTATAACTACTGACGAGTCCATCTATTGTTGGCAATACAGGGTTTTATATCCCTTTAATTGATTCTCAATCGTTATAAGGAAGAAACCAACCTATCCCGATTAGTTTGGCTGCGTTCCCAGTAACTATTACTTTTGTTTGACTGTTTAGTTGCATTTTTCAATACATTCCAGATGAACACTTATGTTTCGCATAGCTTCTTTAGAGTTTCTCACGTTGGAATCGTGGGCGTCCTCGATAACGAAACCAGAAAAATGAATCCTCAAGACTTGCACTTTCTCTGGAACTAGGAAGCATGGATGAGAATCCATTGGAATCGAAACTTTCTACTTTAAAGATTTAGCAGAATTGAAAACGACCAGATGAGAATCTAGCTGGTTTAGTGTAAAGTCACTCAGAAGAAGGTTTTTCCACATCACACAGATCGCGTCTGGATCGCGGAAACGATTTCTCTCAAGATTTCGTCACCGAGTTATAGGTGTTCTGTTCATGAGTGGATTGCCCACATCCATGCTGAATCGTCCCTCAATTAGACTAATTCCCAAATCACGGCCTAGTATAGCATTGTAGTCTTCGATAACGATTTACAGGCCATGACTTGGACAGATGTCGCAAAAAATGCGGGTGCTTCCCAAGAAATTGCGAGACTTACATTTCCATGTTCCGAGTTTCTAATCACTTGTTCGTTTTTATTGCACGAGTCAAAGACGGTTACTTTGTTCCAAATAAAATGCTTTGTGTACTGTTGATGCTGGCTCGTAAGACTTGAATTAACCTCGTTTCCCGTACCAACCACCTGTTCCGCAAGTGGTTCCGCCGCTTCTACATGAGAACAATTCTCAATAAAACCGTCCCACGGCGTCTTTCAGAAAGGATATATTTTTTTATCTATATGATTGAAAGTAGGGGAAAAATTAGAAAACCACTTTGGTTAGTTCATATTTATGGATCCCTCGGGCACCAAGTGGTCAAACGGTTTATAAAAAAGTTGTATTTCGAGCAATTCTTTATTTTTTTGTTGATCTAATTTTCTTGAATTTTTCAAAAATAGGCCGTCATCTTAGATCTCGCCGCCATCTTGGAGTTTATCAGAAAAACGTGTTTTTGAGCGAATTCGCTAACACCGATTTAGAATTTGACACCACCACCGAGTTTAACTTGCCTTTCAGATAAATTTTCGAAATCGAACTTCGAACTACGAACATTTCAACGCATGATGTACGGCCAATATCAAAGCAACGCAATATACTGAGCCTATGGAGTGCGTATGATGTGGTCAGTCAGTATTGGTAGTTTACGGTCAGTAAGAGCACCCACGCACCATTATTTCTGAAGCTCGATTTCGAAAAGTGATCTGGAAAGGCAGGGTAAACTCGTTGCTCACCCAATTTTATGAATGTGTTTTGTGGCAATTTCTCTCAGCTTCTCGAAAAAAATCAGTGATTGGAACTTTCTCAAAAACTTCAAATGAAAGCTCTATCATTTCTCTTTAAAATGACGTGCTGTTTGTAAAAATTTAATGACAAATTCAAAACAAATGGATCAATAAAAAGATCAAGAATTCAAATTTCCCTATCATTGTAGATTCGAACGAAGTGAATACACTCAATAATTATATTTTATGTTCAGCTATCCTACTGCGTGTATCATAGGCGCCAACTTTGGAAGGTAATTCACTTTTTGCCTCCAAATTTGTTTTCTAAGCGGCAACGTCCAATTTTGGTCCTCCCTACTCCAAACATTAATTCTATGAAGCGCCTTTATATGCATCGCCACAAATTTCGTACTCTTGACAGTTTTATTTATTGTTTTTAAACTTCACAAACCTCACGCCATTTTGCAACATTGCTATCTATGACGGATACCATCCAGCTTTCCACGAGCGGTAATGACGGACAGTACACGTAGCCCATTCTGACGTTTTCTGTAGGTAAGGTAATTTTCAATTGTAGTAACGGAGTAGAGAATATAACAACGTCTTGACGTAACATAGTAACTTCAACAAAAGAATGAGCGTTTTGGTAATTAAATTTCGCCGTGCTCATGTGTGGATCGAAATGAACAGAACTGGTTATTGAAGTTGCCATGCTACGTTGCAACATTTTTATTTTTATTTCATTCCGTTACTACGATTGAAAACTACGTGACCTACAGAAAACGTCAAAATGGATGCTCAAACACACATTTTTAGCGATAACTGATTTTTGTGACTGTTCAGTCGAAAGTATAACATAAGTACAAAACAGTCGAAAACTAAGCAAAATTTTTAGAAGTTCTATCAAATTTGAAAAATCAGATATTTTCAAAACTTTAGTCCCTCTCTCCCCCTTTAATGATTCTATGAAGTTTGCGCCTATGGCGTGTGTAGTTCAACTGATAACATATTTCTGAGCAGTTAAAGCATGAAGAGTAATATACATAGTGGGTGTTGGGTACAACAATCATGCGGCGGGATACTTCTTGTTAAACAAACACGTTTTGAAGGAATCAATGCAATCCTGTCGTGCAGTGAAAAACAACACTAAAAATAAAAATCTGAAAAATTTTAAGTAAATTTTATTTTGCACAACAATCCTCCACAAAGTGACTACAACTCATACATCTGTATTTATTATTGCTCAAGCTTTTTTTTGGTTCCGCAATTTGGTTCAATGATTAGCTAATGGGTAGTTAATGTGTATATTTTCGAATGATATTATTAAGTGTCATCATCAGACAGCAACATTTTTTCATTACCCACTCGTTTTTTCATTTGTAATTTATACCATTATTTTCATTATTTTTTTTATTGCTGACACATCCAGCCTCACGTCCGCATGCCTGTATATTTGTCCGCGAAACTAGCAGCAATTCAAACCCTTCTCTGGTAATGTCATTGACAACCAAAATACATTTTCCTCATAAAACGGATGAAATATCACTAACAGTACTAAACCACATTTGTATCTTTCAAATAAATAAAATAATAATTAAAAAAATAAATAGATGCATAAATAAATAAAAAAGCAAAGCCTTGGTGCTACATTTCGATTCGGAACTCGACCTTCTGATCCTACTGACACTTACGGTCCCTCCCGAGCCGAGACTCTAACCTACGACGACTGGCTTGTTGGACCAGTATCGTACCTCGAGACCAGCTGGGAGGGTTTTGGGATAAATAAATAAATAAAAACACAAATATGTAGCGTCTTCACATTTCTACATATAAACAACAATGTTTCAGTTCGAATGTATCTATATAAACACTTGTCAAGGTGAACTATAACGACATCCGACATTTCTTTCCTAGTCTGATAAATCGTAACAAGCCTCCGGTCGGGTACTTCATCATCTTATTGGTGAACATATCGCGACAGTGAAACAACTAACCTGACTTCTGTTATCGCTACACGGAGGTGGTAGCACCGAACATGTTGCCAGCTGCAATTGCAACACCACCCGTGCAGTTGCTACATGTTGCACTCTTACTGCAGCGTCTGTCTACCGGCTGCCGTAATGCTGATAAAATCGAATTGTGTCACACAACATCGGTACTGTTTGTTTTATAAACAGCGTTTAGTGATAATTACACACGGGAAGGAAGTGTACATTTAGTACCCGATAATGGCGCGAAACAAAGATGCCGCAGTTGTGCGACGTTTGCCTATCGAACATGTGTATCTTTCTGTGCTGTGCTTCGCTTGGCCAGCGACGCCGGTAACTCGAATGATGACGATTTTTCTCGTTCTCACGCTTTTTTACCCCGGAAATGCACTGGAGCACTGTTTTATTTCTGGGCTCGATAATTTCACAATGATAATTTATGAATATAATTTTTTTATTATTTTCGATTGTAACTGATTCCTAATTCAATGAATCTAGTATTATTTCCTAGGTATCTATTAATAGAATCATACATATTTTTTCTTGGCTCTTTAGTCATTTCTCATGAAACTACTACATAATATACATGAGTTCACACAAACACACACAATCACCTCAATTACTGCTAATTTATCCCAATTGTAATTCATAAGGCAACTTCGTAAACACGTTTACGTTTCAATTAGCGGGTAAGGTTTGATTGAGCCAAACAAAAATCGATGTTCTAGATATTCTAGGAATATTTCCTGCATACAACCAACGCACAGCAAACCGTAATGTTGAGTTCAATTCCAAAGCAATGTAATGATACGCACTTTTACTCAAGCATAGTTTCCATTCTTTCTGCCTCTACAGGACTAAACTGCACACCACCTGCGATAGAAGATTTCCCGCCCGACCTGTTCACGGTGGAGCAGCGACAGAACGGGGCGATAGTTTTACACGCAATTGCTAGTTTATATTTATTTGTAGCTTTGGCTGTAGTATGTGATAAGTATTTTGTACCTGCCGTCGAAAAAATATGCCACGGTAAGTGATTGATACGATTAGGTTTGATTTGGTGTAAAATTGCGCATGCGATGTACTGACCCTTATGCTACGCAGGATTAAATTGTTGGACACACATTTCGTCTCTGAAGAAATGTTGGTGGCTGGGGGCAACAAAATTTACAGGAAGGGTTAAAAACCTCTAATTTGACTTTATCTCAAGTTTGCGCTTCAGGGCAACACCTGTGTTGACCAATGTTATTAATCATTCGATCGATTTATGAACAATAGTTTTTTTTAAATCATCACGACTTATTACATTTGTTTAATGATATGTTACTTACGTGATTTGATAGTGGAGGGTCTAATCTAACGATGTGAACGGAAACACGTTGAAGAAAGTTACTAAAAATGCACTAGGATAGGGAACCTATTTTAAGCAGCTTATGGAGCCGCCGGTGTATTAAAATGAAATACTCGATATGAGTAAGGTGAAATATAAACATTTGTAGGTATATGAATTTGTTTACTATCTTTCTTTTTGTCTGTACTTGTTTCCAGATTGTACAACTGATTCAGCAAACTTTAACAATAATCAATCAAAGTTCCCAATCGAGGGACCTATTCTTAACAGCTTGCAGTTTGAGGCCCATTCTATCCGACTGATTAAAATAGGCGCCCCTGCTTAACCGTTCCTTACCCATTACAAAATGATAAATCTATTGAAAAAATCGATCAAAGCAGATAGGACATTTTGTAATGTTTCCATGGATCGAAAGAAAAATTCGATCATTTACATCGCGTAGTATTGACATTTGCATCGTGAAGGATTGCCATGGTAACAAAACAAAACCGCATAGTAAAATATTGGCCTCAAAAATACTACCGCACAATGCGGTGAAACTGATCAGTATACACAGTGCACAATTTTGTGATTTAAGAGCCATACTCTCTCTATGGAGAATTTTCTTCTTATATGTAAGTAAGTCCACATTTAAAATGAAATATAAATTGAGGTGGCCCTAATCAGCGAAATAAAACAACTAAAGTTTTTGTTTGCGGAAAATACTTATATTGTTCTCAGTGTAATTGTAGATCATTTGACATTTAGCAGCTTTTTAAAACTATTTTTCTTGTCGAAAAAGTAAAGTTTTTACAGCTTAGTTTTTTAATTCGGTAAACCTACTGAACATATTCCTCAATGAGAAAGCTAGCCAAATCGCGTCGTGACTTTTCCAATTTGGAGAGTTGCATTGAAATGTTTGTTACTACGATCCACGAAAATTGTACAGTGGTTCTAAGGTGAAACTGAATTGAAGCCACAAATGGCCGACTTCAAGCCACCCCGTCGACGACTTCGAATTTTCAAAAACACAAGACTCGGAACAGTGATAGCGTTCCCTGTGCAAACGCTATTTCATGTTTGCATCATCACAGCAAACAAAAAATAGCGTTTAACCAAAGATAACTAGAAAAAGATACCTAACTTCCATATTTTTCACACATTTCGAATACGACCGATTACCGACGGTTAGTGCTGCCATCTGATGACTTAAATTCTCATAAAATTGTCACTATGAGCAAAACCGATTTATCGTGCATAGTCCGTCATCGATCGTCGAGCTGTTCAAGATTGTATATGAAAAAGGTGTAGCAGTTTGGTCAGCTCGACGCTTAAGATAACATGCAGATTAATGATATTGTCATTTTTTGCACTTAATGCTATTGCCCTATTTTTTGCACTACAAAGTACAAAAGAAAAGTGTGAAATTGACTGTCAGAGTGGGAGTTTATATTGAGGGGTTATATTTATTTTCAGGTCCCATTCTACCAACACTTAAAGTTTGATATGTCGCAAGCCAGGTTTCAGCACCATTGTGCATATGGTCAGGTTCACTGGGGCACCCAATTTTTGTTTTATTAACCCCGGCAAGAATGGAAAACTTGACTGTAGAGTGTGCTTATAGCGGTTATCAGGAAGTTCTGATGGTACGCTCAATTTTAAATGATGCGCCGATTATTCTTGATTCTTCCGGAGAGTTTGATGTTTGAGAACTAAACATTCGTTCACATTATTAACATTTTTCGGATGGAGCACCGTACAGTCATCCACATGGATACTGAAAAAATTGGCCTTATCATCAGTTGATTTTGACGTTAAGTATACATTATATTAACAGTGTATAAATTAGTTCGACTTTTGCTCACGCGCAGCGACAATCATGTCCGATGAATTCTGCAAGAGTTAGGTATCTTGTTCTAGTCATCTTTGGTTTAACCTAGCCTTGTGCCTTTGAAAATTCAAAGTCGCCCACGTGGTGACTCAAAATGGGCCATTTGTGGCTTTAACACAGTGTGACCTAGAGGTAATGTAGTTGTAGTAGTGAACATGAGAACGCAGATAGGAAGCGATAATGTTTCTCCTTCTGCTGATTGGTGGAAGCGTCTGTTATCAGAGGATTCTGATTGGGAAAAAGTAAATCGTGCACTGTATTGATGAAAATCTAACAAAACATCTGCATTTTGGAATTTTAAGAAGTTCAAAAAAACACAGAGAGAATTTGCCGCGAAATAAGATGCGAGTAAAGAGCAAAATATAAGTTATTACATAATAAAATCATGAATCCATCTGGTAAAGTTATTCTCTATCAATTAAAAGAGTATGGCTCTAAAATCACGAACTTATATCGGAAACACTATTTCAGCCTAAGTTGTTGTTCTTTACCACTGCAATCTCAGAAAAGATCGAATAACTCACTTCGTTTAACGTCTGGTCGTATGCTGGCAGAGAAGGGGGACCTGCATGTCAGGAGCGGCTCGAAACAGTGTCTGTTCTCCACGTTAGGAGCGGCTGATCTACCGTCTTGTTGGTGCACTCAGGACTCTAAACACCAAAACCAAAGTCCTGGTGGTATTCGGGACTTAAAACAGCGGTACCACGATGGTCCTCCTACGAGACAGTGGGGTTGGTTGCGGGTCTTGCGATGCTGCACCAGGAAAAACAATCTAGCAACGAACGAAGAACAAAATAGTTCAAAACGGCGACGAAAACGAACTAACGATTGGAAATTTGGAAAATGGAACTGTCGAACTCACAATGTCATTAGAAGCACTCGAGTACTTGCCGTTGAATTGAAGAGCCGCAAATTCGACATCGTAGCGTTGCAGGAAGTGTGTTGGAGAGATTCTATGGTACGTGCGTTCCAGGATGGTCATACCGATTGCGTATCGAGGGCATTTACAAACAATTCCGATGTTCCACAAGGTAGCAATCTTGGTCCGCTACTATTCATTACATTCGCTTTGATTTTGAATAGAGGTTGTTTTAAATTGGTGTATGCTGACGATTTAAAGTTAGGTGCTGTTATACAAACGCAGGAGGATTGTTGCTGTTTATAAACCTGTTTGCTTGTTGATTGGTGCCATCAGAGATGGTATTCTACGCTATTTTTCGGGACTCGTAAATAATCTACGTTTTCTACGGTAGAAAACCTCTCGCAAGTAAAAAACTCTCAAACACTCGAAAACTCACAGTATGAGTCATACATTACATGCCATTCGCTGCACTGATTAGGTGTATTTAAGTAACGGGAGAATTAATATAACAAAAAAAAATAGAAACACGAAAAAGCAAAAGAGTGTTTTTCCGGACTTTTTCGGATTATGGTGAAACAAGCAATGATAAAGAAACTCAAAAACGCAAACAGAGTTTTCACTCAATAATCTCAATCGTAATTCACGGTTCAACAACATATTTTTGTCATCCAAAAATGCTAATGAAATGAAGCAAAATCGCATAATACACATACAAAATCAGTGCACCAGCAAAGGCGCATCTAAGGCCTGATTTCGCATTTTTGTAAAAAGTCGAACAACTCATAAACTGAGTAACTCCATAAATACGCATAATTGAGAAGCAAGGCGTTTTAAAAAGTGGTTGTTACTCACTTTATGGGTACAGTATTACTCAATTTTGAGTTAAATAATTACTCATTTTTTGGGTTCTCAATAGCTACCAAATTTAATTTACACATTTATATAATTCCGAAGATGAAATTAAACATACCTGGGTTTGTTGATTGTAGTGGCTAGAAAACCTTAGAATATTTTGCAAACGGGAGGTATTTCTAATCCGAAAACTTATGAAACACATCAAAAACAAATTCAGTCGATGAAGATTAAAAGCATCGATTTTAAATGTCAAATTCGTTCTCAATTCACACAAAATAATTATCACAACTAATAATAAATAACATTTTGAAACTTGAATTACGTTTATTCTGCATGTAATTCACCACAAAAATCTCTTTGCAGGTTTTCGTAGAATACTCGTAGAATACTCGATTTTTGGTTAGGTATTCTACCACAGGTATACTCCGTAGAAAACTCGTCGATAACTACATGTGGTTTTCTACATGACATCCCTGGGTGCCATAGAAACAAACTGATTGTTAGCGTGGAAAAATGTCAAGTCATCTCGTTCCATCGTAAATCACGACCAATTATGCATGATCATCATATTACCGGCATTACGCTCACCAGAGTAACCGAAGTGAATGATTTACGGATCCTTTGGACTCGAAAATGACATTTGATTTGCACCGCTCAGGCTTGATTTCTAAAGTAACAAGACAGTTGGGCTTTGTATCCAAGGTGGCTAAGGACTTTTCTGACCCGCATTGTTGGAAAGCAATGCATACTGTGCAATTGTATGACCGATTTTAGAGAATGCTAGTATTGTATGGAACCTCAACCAGGTCACGTGGAACCTTAGGATAGAACGGGTTCAAAAATGGTTTATTCGATCGGAACGGCGGAACTTACCATGGAGAAACCTCGACAACTTGCCTCCGTACCCTGATAGATGCCAACTACTAGGCTTAGGCACTCTGGAACGCCGAAGAAAAATACAGCAATGTAGGTTCATCACTAAGCTACTAAATAAAGAATCAGATGCCCCGGTACTGTAACAAATGGTAAATTTTCGTGTCCCGAACAGAAAACTCCAAAACGCAACATTACTGCAACCTTTGTTACCGCTGTTGGAGACCACTTCTAGTTTGACGAACCAACGCGATATAAACCGTGATTAGTTAGCATATTTATTTATTAAGACTATTTATTGTCAGATGGATTACTCAAATACAAATACAAATACCATCTACCAAAGTTGCGGTATACTTGGTACAGGTTTTATCGTGAAGGGCGAGATGCAGAAGTGGATGATTGGGTGGTGGCCGATCACTTCCCGAATGTGCCGGTTGAAGATCAAAGGCCGGTTCTCCAAAGTCAGCATCATCATTGTGCAAAGCCCTCACATCGGAAGCACCGATGATGATAAAGATAAAGATAGCTGGAGCGCGAATACGACCGCTGCCAAACATATGATCAAGATCATCATCGGGGATTACAACGCTCAGGACGGCCCTGGAGGAGGAGTTTAAACCAGTAATTGAAATGTTCAGCGTGCACCAGCTGACCAACGAAGATGGCCTAAGACTCATCAACTTCGTTGCCTTACACATCGGTACACCTGGAATCACCAAATTAGACAGAATCACAAATAGACCATGTATTGATTAATGTTTGGCACTTCTAGGACATCACCGAGGCGTCAATACCGATTCGGACCAATACCTAGTGATTGTGAAGATGCGCTCAGAACTCTCCATTGTGAACAACACTCGATACCGGCGCCCGTCACGGAACAATCTCGCGCGACTGTGATAAATCGCTGCAAACTACGCGCATTCGCTCTAGGTATCGCTGCCGGAAAAGAGCGAATTAGTTAAAATCCCTCTCAAGGACTGTTGGAGTACTGTGAAAACAGCCATGGGGTATATGGAATGAAACTGACGGAATGAGTGGTTCGACGATGCGTGTCGAAAGGTGTTGGACAAAAATAGCGCTGCGCGGGTACTAATGTTGCGTCGAGCTACCGTCAGAACGTGGAGCGATATAGACAGAAGAGAAGACAGCAAAACCAACTATTCCTGGATAAGAAGCGTCGCCAGGAAGAGCTGGAGTTTGAGGTACTAGAACAGCTAAATCACTATCAAGAGACGAGAAAGTTTTACCAGAAACTCAACGCATCCCGCACAGGCTTTTTGCCGCGAGCTGCAATGCGCCGAGATGAGAAAAGGAGTATTCTGGTGGACGATCGTAGGGTGACCGAAAGGTAAACGTAGCACTTCGATGAACACTTGAATGGCGTACAGCAAGAGGACTAGCACGGCAATGGAAATGACATCGTCGATGCGACAGAGGACGGAAATGTGCCACTCCCAACGTTAGGCGAAAAAGAAGAAAAAAATGCCATCAAGCGGATGAAGAACAGCAAATCGGCCGCCTAAGATGGTGTCGGAGCGAAACTAATCAAGATGGGTCCGGATAAGTTAGCTGAGTGCCTGCGTAGACTGATTGTTAAGATTTGGGAACCAAACAGCTGCCGGAGGAGTGAAATAATAGGGTTATATGTCTGGACTATGAGAACTATCGTGCGATCACCATCCTGAATGTCGCCAACGAAGTGTTTTCCCAAGTCATCTACAAACGTCTGTCGCCATCAGTAAATGGATTCGTGGGAAATTACCAAGCTGGCTTCATAGAAGGCCGGTCAACAATGGACCAGATTTTGGCTTAGTGACAGATCCCTCAAAGGTGCCGTAAGTACAGAGCCCCTACACACCATGACATAACTGACAGGAAAGGGATATGGAAGATCATGGACGAGAACGGATATCCCGGGAAGTTGATCCGACTAATTAAGGGTACGATGGATGGTAACTAGTGCTATGTGAGGTTTTTTCCCGGTGCATTTGAATCCCGCAGGGAACTTCGGCAATGTGATGGTCTCTCTTATCTACTGTTCAACAGAAGGTGTTATGCGACGAGTGGCGTTCAACATGCGGGGAACGGTTTTCAAACGATTCAGCCAATTTTTCTGCTTTGCCGATGACGTGGACATTGCTGGTAGAACATTTTGTTTTGGGCAGCACACCAGACTGAAACGCGATGCAGGGAAGGTTAGGCTGAAGCTAAATACCTCCAAAACGAAGCACCCGCTAGCTGGCGAAACCGAGCACGGCGTGGCCCACTTAGCCAGTACTGTGACGATTGACGGCGATGAGCCTGAGGTAGTCGACGCTTTCGTCTACCTTGGCTCACTGGTACCTTCGGACAACGACACCATATTATCTACGAAAGTCGTGGCTACTATGGGCTTCACAAGCATCTGCGGTCCAACAGGCTCAGCACTTCAAAAAAAGTGTATCCTGTACAAAACGCTTATAAGACCGGTTGTGCTCTACGGGCACAAGGTGTCAACACTGCTCGAGGAGAACTCACGAGCATTCGGAGTTTTCGAACGACGGGTGCTAGAACCATCGTTGGCGGCAGAGGATGAATCACAGCTGGAGCAACTCGCTGGCAAACCCAGTATCTCGAAGGTGGTCAAAGCCGGACGGACACGCATGACAGAACATGTTGCACGAATGCCGGATAACTATCCTGCTTAACTAGTGTTCGCTGGCAACCCGGTTGGTATACGGTGAAGAGGAGTGCAGCGTGCAAGGTGGTTAAACCAAGTGAAGCAAGACCAGGCAAGCATTGGATGCCAGTGGGAGAAACGCAACCAGAAACCGAGTTTATTAGACGGATTTTGTTCTTCAGGTTATATCTTAATGATGTTACGCCAGATAAAGTAAATAAGTTGATGTAGATATTAGAAGGAACAAACGTTGCAATCAATTTCGTAAAATGATTATGACAATAACTCATACTACGCGTTTTTCGTCTGCTGGTTTTCGCTCAACAGTGATCTGGAGATGTACTATATATTTTGGCTATAACTCGGGCTTTAGAAGCTATTATTTAGTATCTTCTACAATGTTGTGTGTTTTATTGGCCACATTATAGCTCGACAAATGTAGTTTTTAACGATGACCGTGCCATACCATCTCTATGCAATATTTATGATTTACCAGAACATTACAAAAACTAAGATTTCTGAGCTAATTTTTTATTGTATGCAGTGAACTGCATTGTATTCGGTCGAACGATTATCAAATAACATTTGTACCAAAAGTATAATTGTCTCGTTTGATAGCTTTCAGTCAAAAAACATCATTTGCAATGAGCATATCGAACAATAGCACATTTCCAATATAATGGATTCTTGGGAGATCAATTTAACCCCGATTTATTCACCATTCCAATATAATGGATGAGTTTCTTGGGAAATCAATTTAACCCCGATTTATTCACCATTCATTCACCTTAGAGAATTCTCGAATTTGTTCCATAGGAGCTTCTTGGGCACATACCAATACTCATTTCAAATTCCGGAAAAAGGACAAGAACCGAGATATTTGAAAAATGATCAAATTCCCCCCACTCTTTAATTAAACAAAGTGGTATTTTCTTGTCCTCGTGAGTATTGACGCGAGTATGACAAAAAGAAGCTAAAAAAAGAAAAAAAAAACGTTTTGGATTCTGTGTCGTTCCATTTTCACGGCGACGAGCCTTTTATATTTACAAAAATCTATTGTCAAAAGCGTCTATAGATGATCAACGGAACTAACAATTCCTGAGCATGTCACGCAGGTTACTGGCAAATAGACCATTTTTCATCATTTATAATGAGATGTTTTCAACATCTTCTTCTGATCTTCAGAAGGTCAAAAAATAGAACTCAATACTCGATAAAATGTAGAATAATCTAAGAGTGAGATACACCAGAATTTTTATTTGAATTCAGCTTCAATACTGTCATCACCGCAAAGCAAAGTTTTGGTGCTACATTCCGATTCGAAACTCGACCTTCTGTGTCGAGACTTCGCGGATGCTAAAGTGTGAAAGACAATTGCAGAGCTAGCGCTACGGGGATCCTATTGACTCTAACAGTCTCTCGAGCCGAGACTTCAACCTACGATGACTGGCTTCCCATCGAACAATTTTGTTGATTTATAGCTTGTTAAGCTGCTATTACGCAGATTTCAGCTGAACTAAAGCATAACAAGTTATTATACAACAAAATTGTTCGTTGAGTTGTTAAGGGGTTATATACCTTCTTGGTCGAGAAAAATGAGGGAAGTTTGAATTTATTTTCAAGTGCATAGCACTATTTTCATTGTATAAAGTGGTATTTTTCTGAAAGTACAGTTTTTTGACAACAAAAAAATACGTTTGATTTTGAGATATACCAATTATTACTGGAGTAATGGCCGTTTCCCCGAAACATTATTTTTTTGCAGAGGCTTGCGGTGATCCTGATAGAGACTCAGCGGGTCAACCGAAATCAAAAAACTCATATTATTTCATTAGTTTAGAAGTGTGCCGGGTCCTTGAACGATCGCTGTTATGAGTATTTTGTTTTCAGTGCAAACGGGAACGTTTTTCCCAAAAAATGCACCTTTTGAGCGCTAAAAATTGCATTAAAAATTTTTTTGCGGCAAAATGTAACTGTATGTTTCAAAAAGCGATCGTTCAAGGACCGTTGAATTTAATAACGAAAATTAAAAAATAAGATGAAGGAAATCGGTTCAGTAGTTTTCCCGCAATCAGGATCACGGCAAGCCTATTGCTCAGATCTTTATGAAAATTTGTGGAAATGTTCTCAAGATGTTGTATTTGAAGATAATGCAATAAATTTTTTTTCGGTTTGTTGAAAACCAAAAAGGTATATAACCCCTTAAACCAACATTGTACCTTGAGGCCAGCTAGTAGGGTTGCTTTCATGTTTTACACTAGGACAGGACGTGACAAGTGGCTTCTAGTTATTCTTCTTTTCGTTCAAAATTGCCCTCATGAAACATTGTGATTTTTCGGCACGACGCTTGCCAGTGTTTCCAAAAATGTTTAATTAGCAAAATATGAATATCAAGGATTTTTCAAGTTCTGGATTTCAATTTTAATTAATTCATTTGATAATGCCAGTTCAATTGATTAGAAGATATATGTTAAATTTATTTGAACCAGCCATAATTTCAACTCATTTTGGGTTCCTCTTGCTTTTCATGAAATGAATCTGCTATTGTTCATCATACGTAGTTCCAAAAACATGAATAACATTTCGAATGTTGATTTTTATAGACATTACACAGTATAGTGCATGAAAAAGTTTCAAAAAATTGTTGAACCAAAAGCTGTTCATTCACTAAGTAAGCAAAAACAGTGTGAACAAAAAATACCGATAGTTTTCGCAGCACGGCCAACCGTACCGACTAATAATAAAATTTAACAGTGCGCTAAGTGAAATCGACCAATCAGAGAGGGCTTTCGCATTAACAGAACTTTGGGTGATTTCTGGTTTCTCTTGTCACGTCCTGTCCTAGGTTTTACATCATTCATTAAAATCTGTAATTATTTTATTATGCGCAAAATATCACGTGTCGGGCCCATTGTTGACAAAACTCGTAAAGATGATAAGTATGATAAGCAAAACAATTCGCAGTGCTTTTACTCCGATGGAGAGTTTAGTATGGTGTGATACGTAACCTAATCGGAAAATAAATCTTCGGTAATAAGTCCATTCCAGCCGATTGCGGCCTTCAGCTTCAAAAATCGTATCTAATAATCCGTTTGGCAATAAATATATCCAGAGCCGGATTTACGATTGTGGGGGCCCGGGGCCCAGTTTACAGTGGGGGCCCCAAAATAAAACAAACCCGTTTTTTTATCGTACGAGTTAAAAACATTTATTTGTTATTGAAAAGTTACCAAAAATTTGTTAGATTTTATTTACGAGTTTTTTTTGCAGAGAACTTATTGATTGAATAATCAACATTCAGCTCCTTCATAATATTGTACTCTCAACTTAACAATGCTAAGTTTGAAAGCCTTTCACTCTTCATAGTCGTACGCAACCTATTTTTGTGTTTGATTTTTTTCTTCATGTAATCATCTTTTTTGAGCTCCACTTTGATATACGCGGGGTTTTGTGGTGACAGCTCATTTTGAATAAATGTAATAATAAATTCGGTTCTTGCTCACTGTTTATAGCCAGATCTAACTGTCGAATGATTTGCACCAGAGGTTCCAGATGTTTTCGAAAGATGTCTGCAACTGCTCGAAATCCGGAATTTTTTTCTTGATATCTGAAATAATCTATCGCAATTTGAAAAAAAAAATGCGATCCGCAGGCAAAAATTTGCACACAATTTGAGTAAGACTGCGCAAATATAAGGCTACGCTGGCAATAATCTACAGAAACTAGGAAAAAACTACACACATCTGCAGGTCAATAAAATCTCCACACAGACTCTGAAAATCTGCATTTTACAACGCAAATCCGGTATCCCTGATTCGGACAAGTAAACTTATTTTCGGAATCAAGAGCAATGCATTAAAAAAACTTGTGGATTATGTATTTTCTTTCCTGCTTGATCTCCCATGCGCGCTGGTTCGATCAGGGGGGATCTATCTGTCAAACATCGTGTAACCAACATATTCGGCAACATGGTGTTTGTTTTGGTTTTTGTTCTTTTTGGTTATGAAATTGAAAACGATGTGAAATATTATAGAATTGGAACGTTTTTTTTTATCAAAACTCGAGAAACCGCGGAAAACTTTTATGAATGTGTTGTGTAGTGATTTTTTCCTCATTATCGTTCATAGTTACAAACGTCACGGACCAACAAACGTCATGGACCAGAGCTGATCTGCGATAACGCACACATATATGAAATTTGACAGCAGTGAATCCCCTCTGGGTTCGATTCAAATGGTGTGTTAATGTGTGTCATTCCAAGTGAATCAAAGGATCTTATGGATGTAGTTGTGATATTGGCGCTCGCGAAAAAATAACACTGAAGAAAAATTTCAGATTGAAATGGTCTGTTCAAATTTTCTTGCTGTAAATTGAACTTTTGATTGAATCTCATTTTTGATAGAGAAAAGAACTTTTTCTCGTACTGTGGGGGCCCCAAAAATGTGGGGGCCCGGGCCCCCTGGGCCCTCCCTTTAATCCGGCTCTGAATATATTATACGGCTAGACAAAATAACAGAGCTTGTGACCAAAACAGTCATCAAAAGGGTAACGTCTGTAAAAATTGTGACAATTAATTTTGGCATAGTAAGATTAATTATTCAATCCATTCTGTTTCTAACGTCGTTAGGAACTTTGAGTTTACAGCTTAAACTCGAATACAAACCAAATTTATCGGACCAGATTTTTATTTGCACAAGCAACTAATATTTATTTCAAACTAGTTAACATAAGGGTCAGTTTATCCGACTGTGGTTGAGCCGGTAGTTTCAGCTTGACAGAAGAAATCTACAAATAGTAACAGGCTTTATTCTTCCGGTAAGACATTCTTCTGATCTGATTTCAGCGCTAAACATGTCGAACGATGTGGCCGGGGCGACTTTTATGGCAGCGGCGACGTCGGCACCGGAGCTGTTTGTCAACGTAATCGGAACGTTCATCACCGAGGGGGACATCGGTGTTGGCACCATCGTGGGGTCTGCCGTATTCAATATTCTAGCGGTGGCTGCCTGCTGCGGGATCGGTGCCGGGATGGTAGGCATTAATTAGCTCTGCGAAGCGCTTCTGCTACGTGGCTCGTGTTGGTACATTTTATCTCAACTCACAGCACAGGCTAAATTGCATTTCAGGTAGTTCCACTCGATTGGTGGCCACTGACGAGGGATTGCCTGGCGTACGGCATCACGGTGGCAATACTGATATGTATCATACACGACGAACGGGTCGAATGGTATGAAGCACTGATACTGGTGCTGCTGTACATTGTGTACATTGCTGTTATGTATTACGACAAGGCGTTTCAAAAATGTGCACGAGGTAAGTTTTACTCTTCGGAAAAGTCCATGATACGGTCACGCTGTGCCGGAAGCGACCAGGTGACACACAGGCAATGTTTGTGGGATGGTTTTAATAAAGTATTTAATCCTTTTATTTTTTCAATGTTTGCACCATCACAAACGCCTTCATTTTTGCACCTAATGCTGTATGCACAGATGGAGTGAAGCACGCTCGCAGTCGAAGATCGCACGATGTATTTAGTAGTATGAAATCAATCTCCAGCAGAGAACAAGGTAAAAATGATCAATCGATGTTTTTTATCGTACTAGCAATGCGAAATTGAGAAGAAAAATCGATTTTGAGTAATTTAATCATAGCTGCGGTAACATTAAACAACTCGTGACGTCAAGGACACTTGCTATACACTTTATTGCACCGGTCCTCATGAATGCAGCTATTGAAAACGGGATGAGAGCACAATTTTACTTAATCAATTCGCATTGACCCTAATATAAACACAAGTCTTACTTTTTACTTACCTCCCTTGTTTTCCTGTCACAATCTTCTACAGAGGCAGTTGAAGCGCATCTTCCGCTACGTATCAGTCACTTCCAGCAGAATGGCAATTTGAAGAACGTTACCCATATCGACTCGAGCAACAATGAATTGACGTCATCGGACCTGGAGATGCAAATTAAAGCGATCAGTGTCAGCGGGGGAGGCGGCGTCGTTACGGCAGCTCCCGGGGTGGCCCTGGCAGCGGCAACCGTACTCAGTGATCAGCAGCAGAATTCGCAGCAACAAAATAAACATCGTCACAGCGTTGGTAGCTCGAATGAAGCTGCCAGTGTGGAAGATACCGATCAGCCACCGCCACCACCAAGTCCTACGACGCCGCCTCTTTCGTCAAACAGTGCCGAATCTGTCAAGCAGTCGCTGAACGGAAATGAATCCGGTAAGGACTCGATGGCCGCGGAAAATGAATCCGGTAAGGACTCGATGGCCGCGGAAAATGGTACGATGGGATCGGATCCAAGCGACGACGATGAAAAGGAGGAAGAGTTTCAACTGCTCAAGTATCCCGCGAAGCAGAGCAAATTTCGACAGTTCTCGTGGATAATCACGTGGCCCATCTATCTGTTGTTTGTGTTTACGATTCCAAACTGTGAGAAACCGCGGTTCAAGAACTGGTTCCCATTGACATTTATCATGTGCATCGTTTGGATTGGCTCTCTATCGTATGTGGTTGCTTGGATGATAACTATCATTGGTGAGTTTCGTTTATGCTATTATGTATATTTTTGGTTTTATTTTGGGTGAAAAATTGCTGAGTGTGTAGGTGACAAACTTTCGAAGATGAAAACCTTTTTGACATTGCACAAGCTTGTAACAAACACTCCATTACCGTGATTGGTAATAACCTCATTTCCATGAGATGACTATTCTATTACCCAACGGAAGCTAAGGTCATTTGTATAAACCATGACCGTATAGCACCATCGGAAGAATCAACGTCCTAGTGAGCGCCAATTAACAGCTAAAATTAACACAAAACACACGGGAAGCTGCGTAGCCGCAAGGTTACAGAGTCCGCTTTGTCAAGCGGATGGTCATGGGTTCGAATCTTAGTAGAATCAGGCCATTCGATGTCAGAAAGGGACTTTAAGCATGGGTTTATTCTCAGGCTCCCCACTAGTTATCCTTCCTTTACGCTGAAATCTACAATACCTTTGCGTGACTTCCTTCTAACAAAAATAAGTCCCTCTTATCAATAAAACTGGCCAGAAGGACGCACGACGAAACTTCTCCAGGGAATTATAATTGGTGATATTTGGCAGGAGGGAACAAGGCTCGGTATAGGAGAATAGTAGGCGTGTAAAAGGAAAGGTAGCACATTTAAACACAAGCACTGATAAAAAATAATAATAAGCATGCCACTTCTCAATAGCGGTATTGCTAATAATAGAAGTGCGGAATACACAATAGATCAACGATTCTGGTCGCAGTGAGGAAGTCCACACAGAAAAAAAAAACACAAAACAAGCTTAATGCTGTGTTTGTTCGCTTCGCTAGACACATTGAAATTAAAAACATGGGAACAGTTATTAAATACACGAGACATGTAACGTATTGGTTCATGACGGCCATTATCAGTCCTTGCCCGGGGGATTCTCAGGAACGGGTGCGATCGGAAGTTGCGGTGCAAGCATGGAAATTTTCACTCACTAGCAATATTTCATGCAAATGTGTTCTTTGATTCATCAGCTATCGTTCAAGTGTTTCCACTCGCGTACAAGTTTTCCATAGTAACGCTGCTGATTGTTTTTCGCTTCTAAGAGTTCCGAATACTATAGAAGAAGACTGAATGATTCAAACACGATAGTATTTATTGTATCCAAGTTCACTTGCAATCAACGGTATCGCGAGAATCTTTGAGATATGATCGTCAGTGATACAAAATTATGAATCCAAATGAACGTTAGATTGCGTTTAACTGTTTTCTTACCGGAGCAAATAGGAATCATCAATGCTTACGGAAATAGTAGCATGGTGCATTAGCATGTGATATTTGAAATCACTAAGAATCATCGCGGTATATCACGGTGAAAGCACGACGTGGAGTAACCGAATTACGCCTGCAAGCAACCAACATTTGAAAGCATCGCTGCGATCGCTCGAGTGCAATCGTAAACGATTCTTTCGTGAAACACTCGCTATATGTTGTTCGCTCCCCCTAAAGCAGGCAATACTGAAACAAAATCATCAAAGAAAGCTACCATATATTTCTTTGCTATAAGTTGTCTCTTGCATGCGTGAGAATGTGTAACTTTTAATAACGATGGTTTGCTGGGATTAAAAGCTTATGAATAACAAGTTCAGAAATGATACCCGAATGATTGTTATGCAATACGATTTTTTCCATCCTTGGCGGTGGCGTATGTTGATGTTCAAGTAAAAGCCAATATTGCTTTGAGAAAGGCTCACCTATGAAACACGCTTTAGCCATGTTGCGTCTATCTTCCAACAGTTCTAACCTTAACAGCAAGTAACGATTCTCGATTCTCGTAGTAAGCAGGTTAGGTTTTAGAGTGTCCATTTTAAGACGATTTGCAGCTTCCCGAAATTCGGGAAATAGAAATTTGATTTTCTGGGAAATCTCGGGATTCCTGGAAATGAGAAGAAATGCAAAGAGAAATAAAAAAGCGGCGATTTATTCAATTTGTATTTTTTTGTTATATAGATTCGAACTCATAAAAAGCATTAAAAAAAATATCAATTTTCGAAAACACATTTTCAATGTCAAAAAGACGGGTAGTAATTCATGAATAGGATCTACTGTCGAATTTCGTTTAGCGGCAGGGTTTAAAAATTTCGTTTTTTCGAAAAAAGTTTTCATGCAAAATTTAGAAAAATGCGCAAGTAGTTGTTCATAATATTTTTAAAATCGATTTTTCTATCCAAATAACTCAGAAATGCATGAAACGTCTAGGTCTTGTGTTAACTCGATCTTTTTTTTTTTGAAAATAATACCGGGGGCTTGGGACTGGGTGACTCTTTTAGCTCAAAATTTTTTGGTCTCGTCGAAATCGAAACCTTGTATTTCAATACCGATTTCGACGTTTTCCTGTGCATTTTTATCGTGCAGAAAAATGAAACTCTGACCGCTTATAGGGGCTTATTACGGGAGTCACTTCACGGTGAGAACGAAGTGAAAAATTCTCACTGTAAGGATCATATCCATAGACAAAGAGTGAAAGAGATTGTTTATACTGTTTAGGGCTGGGTTTGCAAATGTTTATGTAATCGATCAAACTATTGCTATAAAGCTTTCAGACAGTAAGCGTTTTTAAGCTCATTGGCAAAGCGAAAGAGGAATCCTAGCTGAGACGAGGCTTTCGAAATAATGTATGCAACATGATTTTTGAAGTTCAGTTTGGTATTGAGCAGGATCCCCAGGTTCTTTACCGTCGATTCACACTTTAAGTGTATGCCTGCCAAAGCGTAGTTGAAATGGATGTTGGAGCGTCTGCGACTAACCGAATTTAAAGACATCCGGTTGAGTTTACACCAGTCAGCGAAGGCTTCCAATTACTGTTGCAGGAACAATGCGTCCTCTGGTTGTTTTATCGTGTATTATAGGTCAGTGGCAAAGGATAGATAAGAGCATTTAAGAATAACGTTGACATCGTTCATGTACAGCAAGAATGAGGAACATCGGAGCGGACCAAAAAAGAAAGGGTGAGGAAATGTGGTCACCGATTTTGACGGACATATTTCTGCTAGTTAGATACGATGCGAGCTAGACAAGTAAATTATCATTTATGCCAAGTTTGTTAAATTTGGCTTTAGCTATCTAGTGATTCCTTTTATCAAACGCCCTAGATGAATCGGCATCGACTTGTTGCTTATATTTTAATTGACGAATTAAAAATGATGTGAAGCGGGTTAGGTTAGTCGTTGTCGAAGGCTTAGACATAAAACCGATGGAACCGGAACTTCAGATCCATACCTGCTGCCTTGACCATATCATCGATGATAACGATTTGCGAATCAGATGCCGTCAGTCGGGAGCATTTCTGGTAGCGGCGGTCAAAACGCTGCTAAATTGAGATCGAAAGAGGTCGGCAATATCCGCAGTCGTTTCAGCTTCCAGCAAACCATCGTAGAGGGCAATCCGGTTTCCTTTGTTTGGCTGTTGACATACCGCTAAAAACCTTTGGGGTTATTCTTGAGGTTATTTTGTAAATGGTCCTGATAAGCCTTATGTAGACGCTTGTAAAGTTACTTACATTCAGCGTTTGCTAACATATAGCTGGTTCTAGTAGAGTCCGTACAATACTTGCTCCCTATATAAACCGTAGAGGGTCTTTTTCGCCGTACTAACGGTTGCTATCGTTACTTCGCGGCTATCATCGTTGTTGTGTGCTTCGAGAGTACCAAGGTAAATGAGTTTATCGATTACTTTAGATATCTCCATTATTACAATTCTCAGTACCACCACTCGAACTCTTTCAGTACTTCGTTTTGGTAGAGTTGAGTTCCCATAGGGTACGAATGCATCTTTCACTGTTCTGCTGTTCATACGAATAGCGTAAATATCATCCGCAAGGAAGCACCAGGAAGCATACTTACTTCGAGACTACAGCACCTTTTTTGCATGCTCTTCGTACTACATCTTCCAAGGAAATGTTGAACACTTTAACCATCAATGTTAGGAAACATTGTACAAAATTTGTCATCTGATCCTCCGACAACTCTATCCTCATTGCAGTTCATCAACACCAGAAAACATTGTTTCCAACGCATGACCTCCAGCGTCTCATGGTCTGTCGCCATAGAGTCCACGTTTGGCTTTTGATAGAACCGCACATCGACGATGTGTGAGAAATGTCGACGACCTTCAAGCAAAAACGGTTTATCTAGAGGTAGGCTTTACCATTATGGTGTTGTCATGTGTGTTTCCAGATAACAAAAGCAAAGCAAAGCCTTGGTGCTACATTCCGATTCGGAACTCGACCTTCTGTTTTATTTATACACAGACTTCACAGTCAAATGTTTTGGGTACTGACACTAACAGCCTCTCTCGAGCCGAGACTCGAACCTCCGACGACTGGTTTGTTAGGCCAGCATCGTACCTCGAGACCATCTGGGAGATACGTTTCCAGATATCACGTTGTGCAAAATATGTGTTTCAAAATGCCACACTTCTCGATACACGTTCAATCCTTGTCGATGTCGAGAGATTTTCTGAGTTGAAAAGTCTCAGGGATCACGTTTGCGTTTCTCGAGGAATGGTCGTTGGATGAAGTCCCGGGTAGAATCATCTTCTCGGACGTCGGTAGAAATAGATTCTTGGAAAATAGACTAGATTGAAAATGACATAAGTGTTCCAGCAGTTTTAAGGTATTAATAGATTAGCTGAAAAGCCATAACTTTCAACGACACGTTTCCCTCACAGGTGGAGGACTTGTTTCAGATAACTTACCGCTAGCTGTCCTGGATTTTGGATTCTTCTCCTGCTGTGGATATTGTGGGCACAGTCGAGCGATCTATAAATATAGAGTCTGCTTTGAAAGCATTCATTGTACTAGAACCACAGACAAACAGACGTTCCACTCGGTAAAATTGTGGTTCCGACCAACTTGTGCGACACCTACTGGACATATTCCACAAAATATAAACTTTCAGCCTTTCGAAGTTCTGAGTTCGAAGGGAAAAAGCACATCAGCGCCACTACCACTGCGGCGGGAATATTCCGCATAACTGAAACTCATTTGAATTCGCCGTTAATTTGATCCATGTCAATAAATTTCGTGGTACGTCTGCATGTTTGTGCCTGAACGACTTGTTGAATTGACAACGATTTTGGAAGATCATGACAACTCATGCTTTCTGTCCAAATCCAAAGTATAATAACAAATTACTACGGGAAAATAAAAGATATTCTTACCTGACTTATTTTTTATCGAGGCAATTTTTATCGAGGATCTTCACGACATAATAGCTTGGAGCACCCCTCCCCCTTTGCACTGTATGACGAGCTTAGGATATTTCTCAAAAGAATCGCACGCACCTGGTCCATCAGCATCTCGTTCCAGATCTTGGAAATGAGCTTCTCAAATTGCTTCTTTAGATTATGGTCCTGGAAGCTGGAAGGCCACAAAGTCTTATCGAGAAAATCAGTCGTATTCTCCCGATAACACGCTTGGACGATATTCGCCGTGTGCTCCGGTGCACCGTCCTGTTGAAAGAGATGATAATCCTAGAGGTCCCGAAGTGCCGAAGCCCACTTACTTAAGAACTTCGGTCTTATAGTACGCGGTGTTGATTTTCACGTTTTTTATTCGCATCAATGGGTGCTTCTCACACCTAGATCCCAGCCTTCGAACCATCGCCTACGCGGTGCTCTGGAAGCGTGGGATGTTAATGTGGGACGAGAAGAAACTGACCAACGTCGGCGCCCACAGTCGATCATTTTGAATATTGTGCGGCTGTAGCAGAACAAAGAGTTCCTCATTAGAAAATACGAACTTCTGACCTGCGTGCCGTGAAAGTATCAGTTTGGCTCTATTCAGCTTTTTCTCCGTTGAAAACTTAGTGAACCTCACGTTTCTTGTACGGCTTGTGTACCAGGTCCTTCATCATGATGATAAGGGCAGTCCCGGTCAGCAGCGATATTCCGGATCGAACGGTTCATTTTTTGACGAACCAACTCCCTCACCATTTTGTTGACTGTTGGCGTCCTCGCCGAACGCGGTCGCCCGAATCTCGCACGGTGATTGGCCGAGCCCGTCTTTCGGTACCGTCAGATGAAAATCTGCTTCAACCCGAGGGATTTCAATCGCCGGAATATGTCGTCGGGTCCCTCACCACTCGCAAACCACTTAACTATGATATCGCTGTACACAACGATTAAAAGTTGTATTCGAGCTTATTAAACACGAAAGCGGAAAGCGAGGTCTGTCGTGGTTTAACAATTTAGGTATTCGGAATATCATATTCCAAATTGAGGGGCTATATTCCTTTTTAGTTATAAAAAAATCGATTTTTTTATTGCATTTTCTTTAAGTACAACTTCTTGAGAATATTTTCACAAATTTTCATATAGATCTGAGCAATAGGGAGAAAGTTAGAGCGATTTGAAGCGCGCCTCATTACGGCCGCATAAACTAAACTTGAAACTTTATACGCGTTTATCTCGGAATGGTGTTTCTCAAAAAATGACTGTGTCATGTTTACGATTGCGGTAAAACAACTGAGCCGATTTTCCTAATCCTTTTTTTAATGTTCGTTGTTAAATTCCCCTGGTCGTTGAACGATCGTTTTTTGACGTTGGACTAACGTCTATATCGAAGTTAGGCACCTGAATTTGAAAATCTAGTAATTCAACCGGGGAAAACCAGGGAAAAGTGGTCAGGTTTTGAGCGCTTATATATCAGTCATTTCTTTTCAGAATTTCGAGGTTTTGGCATCAACCGATCAGAAATTCTTTTACGGTTGAATTTATGTAACAAAAATAACCTATTGTTCGAGATACACTATTGAAAAATTGATAAATCACATCGATTGTCTAAATCATACCGAGCAACCAATCACCACCTCTCTTCACAAGCACAGTCGACACTAACGGATACAACCGATCTGACTTTGTAAACAGTCTCGCAGCTTTCAACCAATAACGAGCTCGCTTTCGGTAGCTGCAACAGGTGTTTCAACACCGTTTTAAAATGCTTCTTTTATCATTACCACTGAACAGATTCTAAACACCAATGGCTTGATTGATAGGGGAAATATTGCGCAAGATTGTCATATAATAATTTAAATATGTTTTCGATACTAAACTAGTTAAAAGTTGTGTTAAAAGTCGTGCACATTCAACCAATCACAAGCTCGCTTCTTGTTTGCTCGCGGATGGATTTTTGCTTTGGGCTATATAATAGCCTGTGTCGTCTCATAGCAAGTGGAAGGCCTCATCAGTTAACAAGTGGAAGGCCACCAGGCCGGTCTTGTATAATCAGCAGCGGTGGCTGATTCCAGCGGCCAAACTGAGCTGCAGCAGAACCAGAGCGGTGGTATCAGGCAGCAGCGGCGGAGGTAGTGGGCAGCTGCATTTCTTCATTCAGTTCGGTTCTCCTTCGATCTGAGTTGGACCCCACCAGCGGTAATCCAATTCAGATATCGTTGGGTGAAAACTGCACGAAACTGCCAGAACTGCCAGAAACTGCACGAGCCAGCACCGCCACTAGGAAAGCTACCGCCATTTAGTGTGTGTGCAGTGTGCACATATAGCGTATGTGCATCTGTATTGCTATGACATTTGCGATGATAGGGATGGCGCTGTTGCGTGTGTATGGCTAGCTATAGCGTGTGTAAGACACTAGCATGTGTAGCATATTATGGCTATTGCGTGTATATCTTCAGCGTGTGTACGGATAGTTATAGCTTGTGTGTGGATAGCTGCTGCGTGTGTAATGATTAGTTATAGCGTATGTATGGATAGTAATAGCACATGGTTGGATAGCTTATGCGTGTGTATAGATAGTTGTATCGGATGTATGGAAAGGAATAGCGTGTGTATGGATAGCTTCGGCATGTGTGTATAAAAAACTATAGCTACAGCGTGTGTATGAATAGTTTTAACGCGTGTTTAGATAGTTATAGCATGTGTGTGAATAACTATAGCGGGTGTTTATCGAAGATTATTATTGTCATTGAAAATATTAAAATGTCTTAACGAACACAGTTGTGAATTTGATTTTACAGCAGCGTTTTAACTTCTTCAGCCAGTCTTAATTCATCGAGGAAAAATTACTACCTATGAATGATCAACACTTATTTACTAGAAATTTGATTTAGATCAAAACGAGTTCTTTTGAGTATCATAAATTATTGGTAAAAAGAGTTGCAAGTTTTCTCAATGAGCATTCATTAAATTTTCGTTTTTGTTTCTCGGTGCGCGGTTTTGATTTTGTTTCTCGCACACAGAGAAAGAAACAAACTTGTCGCTATCGTGAAAAATAACAAAACAATTAGAAATGCTCTAAATCACAACTGAAGAAGTTAAGATATTATCCTGTCACTCGCCCAAACCTTGATAACAACTACCGAAAAACGTGTGATTGAGCTCTTGCTATATTGAGTTATTGAACCAAACGTTTTTGTTTTTCAAATACATGAAGTTATATGCTGGACTGGAACTAACCTAGCATGAGTTTTATCGATTAAATGTCAAACAATTTTCAAATTTAAAATTTTCGTTTGAATCGTTCTGGGCTCCAATTTCAGATAGTTTCGTAAAGTTTGCTTTTTGCTTAGATAGGAAAATTTTACCAATTCGCTCAATTAAATGATTGTCTTGGTAGTGCAGCAAACAAAGGGTTGATTCGAATATGTATGAAATGACAGCGATTAAATAAAAGATATCCATTCTTTTAGTATATATTATTATTTATAACGTTTTAACGTCTCAGCATTCAGAAATGCACTGTTAGATAAAATTGCAGCAAATACTAGAGTTGCAGTTCTCTCTATTATTTGTTTTAATGGAATATAAGAATACCGTAGTCCAACGTCATGCGGTCGTGTCTTGAATACCACCCTCCTATTTTTTAAATACGAAGATTAACTTTGCCGAACAAAATTTGTTGATACTATTTTAGCGCTCAAAACACGTTTGCCGAACGGTTTTTCGTCCCCGTTTGCACTGAAAACAAAATACTTATAAAAATGATTGTCCAGATACCCGGCACACTTCTAAACTAAAGAAATTATATGAGTCCATTGATTTCAGTTGATCTGCTGGGTCTCTATTGTTAACACCTCTGAGAAAAGAATTCGTTTCGGGGAAACGGCCTTTACTCCACAATTGAATGGTATTTCTTATGAACAAACGTGTTTTATGTTGTTGATTAACTGAATTTTTAGAAAGTTACTACTTTTATGCAGTAAAAAAGGTGCTACACGCATAAAAAAATCCAAACTTTCTTTTTTTTCTCGAGCAAAAAGGTATATAACTTCTTAAAGTTACCAACGCAGCAATAAATTAAACAAATACACCGTGTTCAATATATTCGAAAACTTACCACCGATCTGAATATATCTATTGGATCTGTCTAGAATATACTGACCTTAGATGTAAGAGCTACTAGGAGCATAATGTTTACGGTGTATCCAAGTCCAAGTCTTTTCTGATGAGAAACTATCTGTCCTGGAGCAATCACAAAGCAAAGCAAAGCCTTGGTGTTACATTGCATACGATTCGGAACTCGACCTTCTGCTTATTATACACAGACTTCGCAATCAACTGTTAAGTGAACAAGACAATTGCGGAGCTAGCGCTACGATCCTACTGACACTAACAGTCTCTCCCGAGCCGAGACTCGAACCTACAACGACTGGCTTGTTGGCCAGCAACTTATCTCGAGACCAGCTGGGAGGTCATGGAGCAATCACACAATGCACAAAATTGTGCGATAATATTTCAAAGTCCCAGACAAGAGCTCCTCGATTCCAGAGTGCAGCTTCAGTGGTGGTTTTGGGGTGATTTTCTGGATTAAAATAAATGGCACCCAAACTTCCCAGATCTGAAATTGTTATCTCGTCATACCTGATATCGGAGTTTGCTGATTACAAGATCTCATATTTAGAACAGTTGGAAGCAATCATTCAGTTAATCTAGAACAAAATACCCATGAAATCGGTGCGTACCGCTTGCGACAGCTTTGAAAAACTAACTAAAGGAGGAACTATTCCAAAACATCTACTGTAGATGAACGTTCTGAGTATTTTTAGTTGGAAAGTACTCTCAATCAAAAATATTCAGAAATTAAATTTGTGTTACTTACATATCGAATAAAAAGTAGGAGGTTGTATCCAAGACACGACCGCATAAATGACGTAGAACTACGTACACTATTAACAAATGCATTGAGTGTTTCATTACCCTAGTAACACAACTGTTTTTATCAAAGTTTTATAGCGCTTTTTTGGCTGTATTGAGCGCTATAAAACTTTGAAAAAAACAAAATTTTTACTTGGGTAATGAGTTATAATGTCTACTAATGAAGGGTTGTGAATTTCGTTAACCGCATTCAGCAGTTAGCAGATCGTGCCGAGTTTAAAACCATACACAGCACACTCACACAAATCATACCATATCATAGACACACACACATCATACCATATCATTATATCATACACACATTATACCATATCATACACACATACACACATGATACCATATCATACACACACAGCAAGCAAGCAACCAATCGGAGGACGTTATTTTTAGTGCAATAGTTCGTAGATTCAAACAACATTTTTCTGCAGATGCGTGTATAATTTTCCAATCAATTGCTGCAAGAATGAAAAAAATCGGTTGAAAACCATAGGTCGGTTGCATTTGAAAAGGGACCATAGGTTGTAGCATTTGAAAAGGGACAAATTTCGTCCCAGTTTTTCAGTTGGCATCCCTGTGTGGTAAGCTAAAGTAAAACGTACGTCAAAAAAGGCATTTTGCTGTTCAAAATCGGTTGCTGATCGCAACCTCTGTGCTGCCCCAACAGTGGGGGAGTTAAGATACACGGACAACATGCACTGTGGAAGCTATTTCACCTTCTGTAAATTTGACGGCCGCGACAGATGTATCTGCTAGAATCCACACAGAATGCTTGCTTACGTTGTCAAAAATTATTAACTTTCAATTACTTGTTTATTTGCCTTGAAAAAAGGCATTTTGCTGTTCAAAATTGGATATGGTGATGACGATCTTTTTGCTGCCCCAACAGTGGGGGAATAATGGCAGTCTAGCGAGGCACGCTGAGAAGAACCGCGCTGCTACTGAGACATGGTGACCAACCACAGCGCAAGTGATTTTTTTATTTGAAGGCAGCCACAGGCGCAACCCGCTGTTACTTCTGAGTGCTGTATCTGCTTCTACTGCTGTCAACGTTGTGGACGGTCCATCCAGCTCACCTTCCGACTAATGAATGTAGCTAGTTTTCCCAGAAACACTCTTTTATAGCCGAAGGGTGCTACGTAATAGGCCACGCCCTTCTGTTCAGTTGTCTAATTCTCTAATATTCTTTAGACGAATTATTCCACAATTCGCGTTCGATATTTGTTTCCAGCGAATAAACACCGATGGTGCTCTCACACACGCAACGGTTTTAACCGGTATTTTATTGCGGTTTGTAACATCAAGCGATTTAGTTTGCTCGTTGTTGCGTGTTGCATCATGTTGCAACTTGGCAGCTGGGAGACGACGAAATTCTTTTAATGCTGATTGATTGAATCGAATTAACTGCCTTTGTGAATGCGTTCTAACAGGGCAGTTTGTTATTCAAAATTGGTTATGTTGATCGCAGCCTTTGTGCTGTCCCAACAGTGGGGGTATTAACTAAATAAACTACAACAGAATTTGATTGCTAGGATCCCGCGAAGAATGTTTGCTTGTGTTGATGCTAGGAAATTTTCACCCTTCAATTACTTGTTTATTTGCCTTGAAAAAAGGCATTTTGCTGTTCAAAATCGGTTGCTGATCGCAACCTCTGTGCTGCCCCAACAGTGGGGGAGTTAAGATACACGGACAACATGCACTGTGGAAGCTATTTCACCTTCTGTAAATTAGACGGCCGCGACAGATGTAACTGCTAGAATCCGCACAGAATGCTTGCTTACGTTGTCAAAAATTATTAACTTTCAATTACTTGTTTACTTGCCTTGAAAAAAAGGCATTTTGCTGTTCAAAATTGGATTTGGTGATGACGATCTTTATGCTGCCCCAACAGTAGGGGAATAATGGCAGTCTAGCGAGGCACGCTGAGAAGAACCGCGCTGCTCCTGAGACGTGGTGACCAACCACAGGGCTAGTGCTGCTGCTAAGGAAGGACGACTACTGTTGACAACTTGTCGCTGTCCAGAACAATTATGCGCGGCTTCGGCTGAAACAGGCTCTTATATAGGCCAAATAGCATGTTTTCAATTGCAAGGTATATGATTCTGTCGACCGTGCTTGGGAAGCAATCATATAACGACCAATCAGAGGACGTAATTTTCGTTTAAACAAGGCTTGACAATTATCAATAGTACAATAGTTTGCATAATCAATCAACAATTTTCTACATTTGGGTGGATGCGTGTATAATTTTCCAAACAATTGCTGCAAAACTGAAGGAAATCCGTTGAAAACAAACCGATTTATAAGCATTTAAAAAGGGACATTTTTCGTCCCCTTTTCGGTAATAGTTTTCCTATTTGCATCCCTATGTGGTAGGCTAAAGAAAAACGTAGTTCTACGTCAAAAAAATATGGAATTTTGATATTGTATCCAAATCTATTGATCACAGTGTATATATGAAAACACTATATTATTGGCTCAAATAATCAGTTTCTAGTGTCCCTACAAAATTACAACAAGTCCAAAATGAAACAGGCGTCTCATTCGATATGTCGCAATAAGGTAACTCCAAATCGGGGTTCCCCAATTTGGGTGATAAACAAATGACTAGAAAGTGACATTTTGTATCAGGAAATGCTGCTACGGTTACGATAATGATATTTTCGATAAAATCAAAGACTTAAGATTTTACTAACTGCTTTTATTTCGAACGTTTGTAGGTGACACGCTCAAGATACCGGACTCGGTGATGGGAATCACATTTTTGGCGGCGGGTACCAGCGTGCCTGAGGCGGTTTCGAGCGTAATAGTCGCAAAACAGGGTGAGCCTTTAAGCATTATTCAAAGTCCGTAACATAAGTCTGTCATTATTTACCCGTGTGTATGAATTTTAGGACACGGCTCTATGGGTATTAGCAACTCTATCGGATCGAACACGTTTGATATTCTGCTCTGCCTAGGATTGCCATGGTTCATCAAAGCTGCCTTTTCACCGATTCAACCGGGTCATCACTGGGTCGGTATCAATTCAGCTGGTTTAGAATACTCTGCCATTTCGTTGCTGTCGACGCTACTGATGCTCTATGTGGCTTTCTCTTGGAACAAATTCAAGCTGGATCGACGGGTTGGCAATGCCTGCCTGATCATGTATGCAGTCTTTTTGATACTGGCCAGTTTGATCGAGTTGAACGTATTTTTCCCGGTGAATCTGCCCACTTGTGTACGGTGAATTACTGCTGTAGGAACGTTGGATTTGATGGACTTTGCTGTAAATTTTCCGTCGTTCGTGTTATATCTTGATCTGAATCTCTTAGGAATTTTCCTCATGACATTAACGTAATTATTGCACAATACCCATTGATAAACATTCACGATCATAGTCGATAAGCTCTCCGACAGTTAAATCGTAATCGGACCAAGATATCTAACGAACAACGGTTTATTATTGTTTTTAACGCACTGCAGTGCGTACTAAAGAGCGATCCAACAATGCGATGTTGCGTGCATGTGTCATGCGGTTGTCATTCGAGCGGTCCATTCATAACTACTGTTGCTGCTGTTGTTGTTGGTTAAGCGTGAGGTTCGAATTTTGACGACGCCTCACTGATTAGTCGAATAAACTGCATTTTGATAAGAGAATACCCTGCACAAGTCACTCTGACTTGTTCGCAGCAAGCAAGAATTTTATTGTTGTTAGATCAAAGAGCTTACCAGTGGTTGATAATATCGATTTTATTTGACTTAAAGCCTACTGTAAACTCAGTACCAAAGTGATGCAAAAAATATCCAAATAAATTGCTATGATAGGACAAAATGTTGTAATACATATACTAGAGAAGTTACATTCACCGTAACAAACGTTATATTGCAAAAATAAGATTTAGTTAATGGAAGAACACATCATTCTAAGTCCTTAGTGTAAAAACAGGTTGCAAAATAGTAGAGGTGATGCAGGTGGCGACTCGATCACGTTCAGTTTTAGTCGAATTTTACGCAAGCTAATGAATAAAATGAGTGACATACATTTTCTTCCTCACAATTGTAAATATTCGTGTATTTTTGATGAAAACTTGGACTATTAGAATAAAGAATTACCGATTAAGTGGCTTAGTTTTCTTTATTATCACATAACACCTTTAGATAATGTTGAATGTAAAGTTTATCAAAATATACAAAAAAGAGGAGTTTTTTGTTGACCATCTATGGTAATACGCCTAAAACTATGCAATGTGTGTTTGTAGAATCAGCAGATTCTAATGAGTGCAGCGAATTCCTTCCTGAAAATGGAATGTTAAGGTATTGGCCGGAAGTAACCCCAGACAAGTTACGGTAAGACGGATCACACCGGCACACAGCATCTTATCTCGAGACCAGCTGGGAGGTCATGGAGCAATCACACAATGCACAAAATTGTGCGATAATATTTCAAAGTCCCAGACAAGAGCTCCTCGATTCCAGAGTGCAGCTTCAGTGGTGGTTTTGGGGTGATTTTCTGGATTAAAATAAATGGCACCCAAACTTCCCAGATCTGAAATTGTTATCTCGTCATACCTGATATCGGAGTTTGCTGATTACAAGATCTCATATTTAGAACAGTTGGAAGCAATCATTCAGTTAATCTAGAACAAAATACCCATGAAATCGGTGCGTACCGCTTGCGACAGCTTTGAAAAACTAACTAAAAGAGGAACTATTCCAAAACATCTACTGTAGATGAACGTTCTGAGTATTTTTAGTTGGAAAGTACTCCCAATAAAAAATATTCAGAAATTAAATTTGTGTTACTTACATATCGAATAAAAAGTAGGAGGTTGTATCCAAGACACGACCGCATAAATGACGTAGAACTACGTACACTATTAACAAATGCATTGAGTGTTTCATTACCCTAGTAACCCAACTGTTTTTATCAAAGTTTTATAGCGCTTTTTCGGCTGTATTGAGCGCTATAAAACTTTGATAAAACCAATATTTTTACTTGGGTAATGAGTTATAATGTCTACTAATGAAGGGTTGTGAATTTCGTGAACCGCATTCAGCAGTTAGCAGATCGTGCCGAGTTAAAAACCATACACAGCACACTCACACAAATCATACCATATCATAGACACACACACATCATACCATATCATTATATCATACACACATTATACCATATCATACACACATACACACATGATACCATATCGAACACACACAGCAAGCAAGCAACCAATCAGAGGACGTTATTTTTAGTGCAATAGTTCGTAGATTCAAACAACATTTTTCTGCAGATGCGTGTATAATTTTCCTATCAATTGCTGCAAGAATGAAAAAAATCGGTTGAAAACCAACCGACCTATAAGCATTTGGAAAGGGACAAATTTCGTCCCAGTTTTTCAGTTTGCATCCCTGTGTGGTATGCTAAAGTAAAACGTACGTCAAAAAAGGCATTTTGCTGTTCAAAATCGGTTGCTGATCGCAACCTCTGTGCTGCCCCAACAGTGGGGGAGTTAAGATACACGGACAACATGCACTGTGGAAGCTATTTCACCTTCTGTAAATTAGACGGCCGCGACAGATGTAACTGCTAGAATCCGCACAGAATGCTTGCTTACGTTGTCAAAAATTATTGACTTTCAACTACTTGTTTACTTGCCTTGAAAAAAGGCATTTTGCTGTTCAAAATTGGATTTGGTGATGACGATCTTTATGCTGGCCCAACAGTAGGGGAATAATGGCAGTCTAGCGAGGCACGCTGAGAAGAACCGCGCTGCTCCTGAGACGTGGTGACCAACCACAGGGCTAGTGCTGCTGCTAAGGAAGGACGACTACTGTTGACAACTTGTCGCTGTCCAGAACAATTATGCGCGGCTTCGGCTGAAACAGGCTCTTATATAGGCCAAATAGCATGTTTTCAATTGCAAGGTATATGATTCTGTCGACCGTGCTTGGGAAGCAATCATATAACGACCAATCAGAGGACGTAATTTTCGTTTAAACAAGGCTTGACAATTATCAATAGTACAATAGTTTGCATAATCAATCAACAATTTTCTACATTTGGGTGGATGCGTGTATAATTTTCCAAACAATTGCTGCAAAACTGAAGGAAATCCGTTGAAAACAAACCGATTTATAAGCATTTAAAAAGGGACATTTTTCGTCCCCTTTTCGGTAATAGTTTTCCTATTTGCATCCCTATGTGGTAGGCTAAAGAAAAACGTAGTTCTACGTCAAAAAAATATGGAATTTTGATATTGTATCCAAATCTATTGATCACAGTGTATATATGAAAACACTATATTATTGGCTCAAATAATCAGTTTCTAGTGTCCCTACAAAATTACAACAAGTCCAAAATGAAACAGGCGTCTCATTCGATATGTCGCAATAAAGGTAACTCCAAATCGGGGTTCCCCAATTTGGGCGATAAACAAATGACTAGAAAGTGACATTTTGTATCAGGAAATGCTGCTACGGTTACGATAATGATATTTTCGATAAAATCAAAGACTTAAGATTTTACTAACTGCTTTTATTTCGAACGTTTGTAGGTGACACGCTCAAGATACCGGACTCGGTGATGGGAATCACATTTTTGGCGGCGGGTACCAGCGTGCCTGAGGCGGTTTCGAGCGTAATAGTCGCAAAACAGGGTGAGCCTTTAAGCATTATTCAAAGTCCGTAACATAAGTCTGTCATTATTTACCCGTGTGTATGAATTTTGGGACACGGCTCTATGGGTATAAGCAACTCTATCGGATCGAACACGTTTGATATTCTGCTCTGCCTAGGATTGCCATGGTTCATCAAGGCTGCCTTTTCACCGATTCAACCGGGTCATCACTGGGTCGGTATCAATTCAGCTGGTTTAGAATACTCTGCCATTTCGTTGCTGTCGACGCTACTGATGCTCTATGTGGCTTTCTCCTGGAACAAATTCAAGCTGGATCGACGGGTTGGCAATGCCTGCCTGATCATGTATGCAGTCTTTTTGATACTGGCCAGTTTGATCGAGTTGAACGTATTTTTCCCGGTGAATCTGCCCACTTGTGTACGGTGAATCACTGCTGTAGGAATGTTGGATTTGATGGACTTTGCTGTAAATTTTCCGTCGTTCGTGTTATATCTTGATCTGAATCTCTTAGGAATTTTCCTCATGACATTAACGTAATTATTGCACAATACCCATTGATAAACATTCACGATCATAGTCGATAAGCTCTCCGACAGTTAAATCGTAATCGGACCAAGATATCTAACGAACAACGGTTTATTATTGTTTTTAACGCACTGCAGTGCGTACTAAAGAGCGATCCAACAATGCGATGTTGCGTGCATGTGTCATGCGGTTGTCATTCGAGCGGTCCATTCATAACTACTGTTGCTGCTGTTGTTGTTGGTTAAGCGTGAGGTTCGAATTTTGACGACGCCTCACTGATTAGTCGAATAAACTGCATTTTGATAAGAGAATACCCTGCACAAGTCACTCTGACTTGTTCGCAGCAAGCAAGAATTTTATTGTTGTTAGATCAAAGAGCTTACCAGCGGTTGATAATATCGATTTTATTTGACTTAAAGCCTACTGTAAACTCAGTACCAAAGTGATGCAAAAAATATCCAAAAAAATTGCTATGATAGGACAAAATGTTGTAATACATATACTAGAGAAGTTACATTTACCGTAACAAACGTTATATTGCAAAAATAAGATTTAGTTAATGGAAGAACACATCATTCTAAGTCCTTAGTGTAAAAACAGGTTGCAAAATAGTAGAGGTGATGCAGGTGGCGACTCGATCACGTTCAGTTTTAGTCGAATTTTACGCAAGCTAATGAATAAAATGAGTGACATACATTTTCTTCCTCACAATTGTAAATATTCGTGTATTTTTGATGAAAACTTGGACTATAGAATAAAGAATTACCGATTAAGTGGCTTAGTTTTCTTTATTATCACATAACACCTTTAGATAATGTTGAATGTAAAGTTTATCAAAATATACAAAAAAGAGGAGTTTTTTGTTGACCATCTATGGTAATACGCCTAAAATTATGCAATGTGTGTTTGTATCAGCAGCAGATTCTAATGAGTGCAGCGAATTCCTTCCTGAAAATGGAATGTTAAGGTATTGGCCGGAAGTGACCCCAGACAAGTTACGGTAAGACGGATCATACCGGCCTCTTCGTTATCGGTGATGCAGATGATGACGATATTCAAGTGTACGAACTTATCTGCTATAGTTAAGATTAGTGTGGAGATAAGAGTACCGACAATGATTCAGAGTCGTACGCATGTAAATCG